>NW_006786304.1:3130581-3134876 GCF_000442215.2 Lipotes vexillifer | reverse complement strand
ATATATATATATATATATTATATATATATATATATATTTTATATATATATATACACACAATGGAATATTATTCCATCATGAGAAAGGAGGACATCCTGCTACAGATATTTGTGACAACACGGATGGACCTTGAGCGCCTGACGCTAAGGGAGATTAAGTCAGACCAAGAAAGACAAGTACTGTATGATATCACTTATATGTGGAATCTTAAAAAGCCAAAGTCATAAAAACAGAGAGTAAAAATGGTGGTTACCAGGATGAAACAGGCTGGGACGTGGGACCTTATGCTGCAGTGCTGCAACGCTTGCACCTGGACAAACGTCTCCTTGAGCAACAAAATACAAAGAAACTATAAGGGACTAAAAAAAATAACTGCGTGCATGCGCAGTTGGGGCAAAATCTGGACAACAAGATACAAAGAGACCAAAAAGCCCTACTGCCACTTCTGAAGAGCTGGGAGCAAAAGCAGCGGGTCGGGGGAGCAAAATCGGAGTACTGCGCATGCCCCCTGCACACACCACCACCTGAGGGGTGGGCAAACCACCTCAGCCCCTCCTCCAGCCCCACCGCTGGACACACTCCTACCCTCCCCCAATGTGAGGGACCAGCTTGCAGCCCCCTCAGCTAGCGAGCCAGCGAGCGAGCCAGCAAGCCAGCTGCAGCAGGGACCGCAATAAGGCCTTGCCTGAATTTCTTGGCTGGCCTCTGATCAATTTCTATTGATTAAGGAGGCCAGGAGCCTTGGTCGGTAAGAAGGAGATGGGCTTGCAGGGGATAGGAGAGATGTTGTTTAAGGGTGCAGACTTGCAACAAGTAGTAAATAAGCCATAGAGCTCTAACATGAATACAGACAACAACATTTTATTATAATCATCGAACTTGCTAAAAGACTAGAACTTAATTATTCCAACCACTAAAAAGAAAAGATAATTATGTAATGGGATATAGGTGTGAAATATTGCTACAATGGCAGTCATATAGCAATATATAAATGTATCAAATTAAAATATTGTACACCTCAAATTTAAAAAGTGTTATATGTCAAATATATTCAATTTAAAACAGAAAAAAAAAAAAAAAGAAAAACAAAGGCTCTTCTCAACCCAGAAAACCTCTCCACACAGGTAGAAGAGAAAAAAGAAAAAGTTTTATTACAGCTTTAAACCAGAATGTGACGTGCACTACAGGCAGTTTGCTAAGAAATTGCAAAGACCGAAAGAAAGCTCACTCCCTTATATAGCCAGACGGATACAACCCCCTACATACATGTTCTTAAGATAAACAGTAACTAGTCCTCAAGTAAGAGGACTTGACAGCACCATTTGTCACATATCCTAAGTTCATCTGGTAATTGGAGGTGATTGTCTGTATTAGTTAATTAGCTTTATCCAAAGGAAGAATAAACTTCTCACATCTTCAGGACTGGAGGTAGCTTTGCAACCTGGAGCGTGGTGTCCACCTCAGCTGGGCTCTTACCCTCCCCCAGAATCTCAACCTTGGTAAAAGCAATTTTATTTTATTTATTTTATTTTTAAAAATTAATTTATTTTTAATAAATTTATTTTATTTATTTTATTTTTGGCGGCGTTGGGTCTTCATTGCTACAAGCGGGCTTTTCTCTGGTTGCGGCAAGCAGGGACTACTCTTTGTTGCGGTGTGTGGGCTTCTCATTGTGGTGGCTGCTCTTGTTGCGGAGCACTGGCTCTAGGTGCGCAGGCTCAGAAGTTGTGGCGCATGGGCTTAGTTGCTCCGCGGCATGTGAGATCTTCCCAGACCAGGGCTCGAACCCATGTCCGCTGCATTGGTAGACGGATTCTTAACCACTACGCCGCCAGGGAAGCCCAGTAAAAGCAATTTTAGAGAAAGAGGCGATGGAAAGAGAGCAAGGAGGAGTGATGGGAGATGAAAAAATAGAAGCAAAGAAAATATGTCCAGATAGTTGAAGATGCTTGACAGAGAAGGGAAGAGGCACTGAAAGGAATGGAAGACCAAGGAAGTGATTTTTTTTCCGTAAGTGTCTTTAGAGGCCGTGAGGGATGGGTGACAAAACCGATGCAGAGGGGGAAGTTGAAGGCTGAAAGGCCACAGGCTGAAAAAAAAAAAAAAAAAAAGACACGGGAACCACCTTGAAAGGACTCCCATTTGCCTTAACATGGGACAATTTGAACACCAAAAGGAATAATGACTGCAATGGATTGAAACACACCAAATACATAAAATCCATAACTTCATAGTGATTCTAAATAAAAATGACCACTTGGAGGTTTCTAGTGCAGCAATTCATTACTCAGAATATTGATAAATAAAGGGGGAAAATCAAGTATTTATTTTGTCTTTTCTATACAAATTATTTTTCCAGGGTTATCAAGTAGTTAACGAGGGGGAAATTCTTCACGGAAGAATTCCAGCTAATAAGTGCAGAAGAAATGACAGAAGTAGAAAATTCACTATTATGCAATCCCTAATGCAATAATAGTTCTAAGCAACAATCATCAATGGATGCTAAAATGATTAGGTGAAAGATTGATAAGGAATTCTGCAATGAAGGGTCAGGTTGACACCATCTGAGTCCTGTGATCAATTTTAGCCCCACTAAATTTGGGATATCCAGACAGTATATGCCTCCTGATGTGATACAACAAAAATTGCACAGCATCACCTGTGAACTATTTTTTTTTAACTTTTTAATTTATATTGGAGTATAGCCAGTTAACAATGTTGTGATAGTTTCAGGTGCACAGCAAAGGGACTCAACCATACATACACATGTATCCATTCTCCCCCAACCTCCCCTCCCATCCAGGCTGCCACATGACATTGAGCAGAGTTCCCTGTGCTATACAGTAGGTCCTTGTTGGTTATCCATTTAAAAAAATAAATTCATTTATTTTACTTATTTTATTTTTGGCCATGTTGGGTCTTCGTTGCTGCGCGTGGGCGTTCTGTAGCTGCGGCGAGCGGGGGCTACTCTTCGTTGCGGTGCACAGGCTTCTCACTGCGGTGGCTTCTCTTGTTGCAGAGCATGGGCTCTAGGTGCGTGGGCTATATACTTTACATATATCTCATTTGATTCATGTAACCCTGCCAGATCGACATTATTTCCATTTCATAGGTGAAAAACTTGAGGCTTCCAGTGGTGAAAAAACGTGCCCATTGTCATATAGCTAACAGGTGGATCTAGAGTCAGGTAGTCCTTGACTGTAGGAGTACCTGATTTTATAGAGCCTAATGGTAATAGTAGTAGTAATAGCATCTAACAGTTATGGAACGTTTTCCTCTGTGTGTGGCGTTTTACCAAGAGTTTAATTTAATCGTACATTAAATCTTTGAAATAATGCCATGAAGCAGGTGCTTTTACTGCAATTTTCAGCTGAGGAATCTGAGGCTCAGAGTAGTTAATAATCTTGTGCAAGAAGTTTATAACTGTTAATGCTTACATTGAAAAAAAAAAAGAAAGATCTCAAATCAGCAACTGAACTTGACAACTTAAGGAACTAGCAAAAGAAGAATAAACCAAACCATGAGCTAGCAGAAGGAAGGAAATAATAACAATTAGAGCGGAGATAAACAGAGAATAGACAGATAATAAAGAAAATCGGTAAAAACAAAAATTGGTTCTTCAAAAAAGATTGACAAAATTGACAAACCTTTAACTAGAATGCTCGAGAAAAAAAGGGAAGATTCAGATTACTAAAATCAGAAATGAAAGTGGGAACATAACTACCAATTCTCAAGAAATAATAAGAATTACAAGAGTATTATGAATAATTATATGCCAACAAGTTGCATAACTTCGATGAAATAGACAAATTCCTAGAAACTCAAAAGCTACCAAGGTGGAATCACAAAGACACAGAAAATATGATAGACCTATAACTAAGAAGGAGATTAAATCAGTTTAAGCATTAGACAAAATTCAAAATCCTTTCATCACACTCTAACTCAGAATAGAAGGAAATTACCTCTACATAATAGAGGCCATATATTAAAACCCATATCTAACATCATTCTAAATATGAAAGCCTGAAAGTTTTTCCATTAAGATCAAGAACAAGATAAGGATGCCTGCCTTTGCCACTTCTCTTCAAAATAGTATTGAAAGTAATAGTCAGGGCTTCCCTGGTGGTGCAGTGGTTGAGAGTCCACCTGCTGATGAAAGGGACACGGGTTCGTGCCCTGGTCCGGGAAGATCCCACATACCGCGGAGCGGCTGGGCCCGTGAGCCATGGCCGCTGAGCCTGCGCATCTGTAGCCTGTGCTCCGCAGCGGGAGAGGCCACAACGGTGAGAGGCCCG
>NW_006786304.1:3124667-3130474 GCF_000442215.2 Lipotes vexillifer | reverse complement strand
TTTTTTTTGCTGTGCGCGGGCCTCTCACTGTTGTGGCCTCTCCCGTTGCGGAGCCCCGGACGCGCAGGCCCAGCGGCCATGGCCCACGGGCCCAGCTGCTCCGCGGCACGTGGGATCCTCCCAGACCGGGGCGCGAACCCGTGTCCCCTGCATCGGCAGGCGGACTCTCAACCACTGCGCCACCAGGGAAGCCCCCCAGTTGTATTTTCTATACATGAAAAGTGAACAGTATGAAAAGGAAACTTTAAAAATTCCATTTATAACAGCATCAGTCAGAATAAAACATTTAGGAATTAACTTAACCAGGTAAGACTTGTACAGACTTGTACACAGAAAAACTGAAAAACAATTTTTCAAAAAGGAGAAAACATACTAAGAGAAATTAAAGAAGACATAAATAAATGGAAAAACATTCTGTGTTCACGGACTGGAAGGTAATATTTTCAGATGACAATACTAACCAAAATGTAGTGGATGTATATGGGTAATGATTGCAAACCAATGTGAATGTACTTGATGCCACTGAGCTATAAACTTAAAAATCATTTAAATGGTAAATCTTACATACTTTTTATTTTTACCATATAAAGAAAGTGTGCCAGAAAAAAAAATATATATTGTACAAGGTCACAGAGTAAATGCCAGACCCAGGATTCGAAACTAATTGTATTTTTTCCAGAGATGGTGCTATTAAGATTTTGCCGTCTGTTTACTATAATGGTCTCTTAACTGCTATTCTGCCCGCTGTGACCTCTATCCATTTTGCACACTGTTCGTAGAGTAATCCTCCCGGGAAGATGTAGCATGGGGCGAGTGGTCACTTACATTTCACACCCAGCCTGAGGGGGTCACTTTTGCTGGAACTGCCCAGGTTGGAGACCTCACACTGATAATCCCTGGCATCCTCCCTCCTGACGGGGTTGATGGTGAGGGTGCTGTTGTCTGGGGACAGCTTCATCCTCTCTGTGAGCAGTAGACTCTGGCCATTGAAAAACCAGCATATGGAGATGCCAGCGTCATTTGAGAGGCAGGTCAGGACGGCAGGGTCCTTATGTTCTGTGACTGTGGTATTGCTGGTTCAGATGGAGGGCTGTGCAACTGGGCCTGTGGAGAAACAGAGGAGGTGACTGACTGAGAATAGGTCAAGGGCCTGGGGCCACGCTCCTTCCTCAGAGGTCTCAGCCACCCCCAGGGCCAGTGAGCTCTGTAAAGGTGATCAAGGTCATGGGGCTCTCTTCATTGATGATCTGTAAGGAGAGGGCTGCACCTCCTCTCTGAGGATTGGCCAGCAAGGTGATGTCTTAGAAATTCAGAAGGTCGGGGGTGTTTCAAGAATGTAACTAAAATGAAATCCAGCAATTCCACTTATATATATATACACACAATGGAATATTATTCCATCATGAGAAAGGAGGACATCCTGCTACAGATATTTGTGACAACACGGATGGACCTTGAGCGCCTGACGCTAAGGGAGATTAAGTCAGACCAAGAAAGACAAGTACTGTATGATATCACTTATATGTGGAATCTTAAAAAGCCAAAGTCATAAAAACAGAGAGTAAAAATGGTGGTTACCAGGATGAAACAGGCTGGGACGTGGGACCTTATGCTGCAGTGCTGCAACGCTTGCACCTGGACAAACGTCTCCTTGAGCAACAAAATACAAAGAAACTATAAGGGACTAAAAAAAATAACTGCGTGCATGCGCAGTTGGGGCAAAATCTGGACAACAAGATACAAAGAGACCAAAAAGCCCTACTGCCACTTCTGAAGAGCTGGGAGCAAAAGCAGCGGGTCGGGGGAGCAAAATCGGAGTACTGCGCATGCCCCCTGCACACACCACCACCTGAGGGGTGGGCAAACCACCTCAGCCCCTCCTCCAGCCCCACCGCTGGACACACTCCTACCCTCCCCCAATGTGAGGGACCAGCTTGCAGCCCCCTCAGCTAGCGAGCCAGCGAGCGAGCCAGCAAGCCAGCTGCAGCAGGGACCGCAATAAGGCCTTGCCTGAATTTCTTGGCTGGCCTCTGATCAATTTCTATTGATTAAGGAGGCCAGGAGCCTTGGTCGGTAAGAAGGAGATGGGCTTGCAGGGGATAGGAGAGATGTTGTTTAAGGGTGCAGACTTGCAACAAGTAGTAAATAAGCCATAGAGCTCTAACATGAATACAGACAACAACATTTTATTATAATCATCGAACTTGCTAAAAGACTAGAACTTAATTATTCCAACCACTAAAAAGAAAAGATAATTATGTAATGGGATATAGGTGTGAAATATTGCTACAATGGCAGTCATATAGCAATATATAAATGTATCAAATTAAAATATTGTACACCTCAAATTTAAAAAGTGTTATATGTCAAATATATTCAATTTAAAACAGAAAAAAAAAAAAAAAGAAAAACAAAGGCTCTTCTCAACCCAGAAAACCTCTCCACACAGGTAGAAGAGAAAAAAGAAAAAGTTTTATTACAGCTTTAAACCAGAATGTGACGTGCACTACAGGCAGTTTGCTAAGAAATTGCAAAGACCGAAAGAAAGCTCACTCCCTTATATAGCCAGACGGATACAACCCCCTACATACATGTTCTTAAGATAAACAGTAACTAGTCCTCAAGTAAGAGGACTTGACAGCACCATTTGTCACATATCCTAAGTTCATCTGGTAATTGGAGGTGATTGTCTGTATTAGTTAATTAGCTTTATCCAAAGGAAGAATAAACTTCTCACATCTTCAGGACTGGAGGTAGCTTTGCAACCTGGAGCGTGGTGTCCACCTCAGCTGGGCTCTTACCCTCCCCCAGAATCTCAACCTTGGTAAAAGCAATTTTATTTTATTTATTTTATTTTTAAAAATTAATTTATTTTTAATAAATTTATTTTATTTATTTTATTTTTGGCGGCGTTGGGTCTTCATTGCTACAAGCGGGCTTTTCTCTGGTTGCGGCAAGCAGGGACTACTCTTTGTTGCGGTGTGTGGGCTTCTCATTGTGGTGGCTGCTCTTGTTGCGGAGCACTGGCTCTAGGTGCGCAGGCTCAGAAGTTGTGGCGCATGGGCTTAGTTGCTCCGCGGCATGTGAGATCTTCCCAGACCAGGGCTCGAACCCATGTCCGCTGCATTGGTAGACGGATTCTTAACCACTACGCCGCCAGGGAAGCCCAGTAAAAGCAATTTTAGAGAAAGAGGCGATGGAAAGAGAGCAAGGAGGAGTGATGGGAGATGAAAAAATAGAAGCAAAGAAAATATGTCCAGATAGTTGAAGATGCTTGACAGAGAAGGGAAGAGGCACTGAAAGGAATGGAAGACCAAGGAAGTGATTTTTTTTCCGTAAGTGTCTTTAGAGGCCGTGAGGGATGGGTGACAAAACCGATGCAGAGGGGGAAGTTGAAGGCTGAAAGGCCACAGGCTGCCTAACCCACTGTAAGCCCATGAAACACCATCTCTGGATGTGAATGTCCACTTGGGGAATGACTATTTTAGATTCTTTAAAGTTCAAGTCTGCAGCGCAAATAACAGAATCAGGGTTTAGGGTCAGGGTTAGGGCTTAGCTTGTTCAGGGTCAGGAACTGATGATATGAGATGTTTAGGTTCAGAATGTGGGATTGTATAGGGTCAGAGTTAAGAATCAGTCTGGTTCTGGGATCAGATTAGGGGTCAGTATCCAGAAGAGACAGGCTGATCTTTAGATATTACAAACCTGAACTTCATTCTGTCTCTACTTTTTTTTTTTCCTTCTCCATTCTGTAGCTAATTTTCTTTCCTTCTATTCTTCATTTATCTCTCTCCCTCTTCCTCTCTTTTCTCCTCTCTTTTTCTTAACCCCCCTTTCTCTCCCCTCTATCTTTGCAACTCAGACTAGAAGAATGTAAACAGCTTTAAAAGTTATTTCTTTGACTGAAATTGACTTTAGACCCAACATGAATAATTTAGAAACCAAAGGAGCATTAGCTAGTTCAAGGCTCTACAAATAAATAAGCAAAATCCAAATTCCGATACTTTTTTTAGCCCACAGTTGATTTTTTTTGCAATGAATTAGTGACTTGCGATTGATATTTTTTGCGGGGGGCGTGGGAGGACTGGAACAGAACAAACTTTATTCAATAACCAAAGAAAGGAGAAGCCGGGAACCCAGTTTGCAAATTAATTTATCGGAAATTGATTTTTAAAACCTTGTAACCTTGTTTCACAAGTACAGTTAGGCAAAACCCTTAACTTCCTGTAAGAGGACATCAGACTTGGCTAATCCTCAACTGGTTCGGAAGAAGTAAAATCATGTGTTGATAAATACAGATACATTTTAATATCAAACAGTAGGGTTAGTAAGCAATAGGCCATATAGGGAGTAGCCATAAATTATAAAAAAGAACAAACCATTTAAACCACAAAAGAATTATACTAGAAATTAACCCTAGCTTCCTTCCACCAAAATCTCCCAGTTGGAAATATTAAAAAGTTCGGCGAGCGGGGGCTACTCTTCGTTGCGGTGCACAGGCTTCTCACTGCGGTGGCTTCTCTTGTTGCAGAGCATGGGCTCTAGGTGCGTGGGCTATATACTTTACATATATCTCATTTGATTCATGTAACCCTGCCAGATCGACATTATTTCCATTTCATAGGTGAAAAACTTGAGGCTTCCAGTGGTGAAAAAACGTGCCCATTGTCATATAGCTAACAGGTGGATCTAGAGTCAGGTAGTCCTTGACTGTAGGAGTACCTGATTTTATAGAGCCTAATGGTAATAGTAGTAGTAATAGCATCTAACAGTTATGGAACGTTTTCCTCTGTGTGTGGCGTTTTACCAAGAGTTTAATTTAATCGTACATTAAATCTTTGAAATAATGCCATGAAGCAGGTGCTTTTACTGCAATTTTCAGCTGAGGAATCTGAGGCTCAGAGTAGTTAATAATCTTGTGCAAGAAGTTTATAACTGTTAATGCTTACATTGAAAAAAAAAAAGAAAGATCTCAAATCAGCAACTGAACTTGACAACTTAAGGAACTAGCAAAAGAAGAATAAACCAAACCATGAGCTAGCAGAAGGAAGGAAATAATAACAATTAGAGCGGAGATAAACAGAGAATAGACAGATAATAAAGAAAATCGGTAAAAACAAAAATTGGTTCTTCAAAAAAGATTGACAAAATTGACAAACCTTTAACTAGAATGCTCGAGAAAAAAAGGGAAGATTCAGATTACTAAAATCAGAAATGAAAGTGGGAACATAACTACCAATTCTCAAGAAATAATAAGAATTACAAGAGTATTATGAATAATTATATGCCAACAAGTTGCATAACTTCGATGAAATAGACAAATTCCTAGAAACTCAAAAGCTACCAAGGTGGAATCACAAAGACACAGAAAATATGATAGACCTATAACTAAGAAGGAGATTAAATCAGTTTAAGCATTAGACAAAATTCAAAATCCTTTCATCACACTCTAACTCAGAATAGAAGGAAATTACCTCTACATAATAGAGGCCATATATTAAAACCCATATCTAACATCATTCTAAATATGAAAGCCTGAAAGTTTTTCCATTAAGATCAAGAACAAGATAAGGATGCCTGCCTTTGCCACTTCTCTTCAAAATAGTATTGAAAGTAATAGTCAGGGCTTCCCTGGTGGTGCAGTGGTTGAGAGTCCACCTGCTGATGAAAGGGACACGGGTTCGTGCCCTGGTCCGGGAAGATCCCACATACCGCGGAGCGGCTGGGCCCGTGAGCCATGGCCGCTGAGCCTGCGCATCTGTAGCCTGTGCTCCGCAGCGGGAGAGGCCACAACGGTGAGAGGCCCG
>NW_006786304.1:3110169-3120555 GCF_000442215.2 Lipotes vexillifer | reverse complement strand
CAAAAAAAAAAAAAAAAAAGTTCTTCTAAATAACTCCTGGGTGATGGTATTTAGAAAATAAAGGCAGTAACAGTGTCTATGTTTCAAACCCAGTATATTACAATATGGAACATCTTACAAGGTCCAATAGGATAATCACGGTGCAGAACTCCATGTTTTGGAGAAAATCTATGCCTTCTTCTGAAGATTGCAATCAGACATTTGGAAAGGGGCTCTAGGCTTATTACTGGGCCCCAGTGGAGTCTGGGTACCTGGTGCGCTGGAAACACTAATCCTAGTATGAAGGTGTTTGGAGCTGGGGTCTTTGGGAGGTCATTAGGTCATGAGGGTAGAACTCTAATGATGGGATTAGTGCCTGTATTAGTCAAAGTTCTCCAGAGAAACAGAAGCAGTAGGGTATATATGAATATATAGAAACATATTATGAAGAATTGATTCATGCAATTATGGAGGCTAAGAAGTCCAAGGATCTGCTGTCTGTACCTTGGAGGCCCCGGATAGCTGGCAGTACCAGTTCAAACCTCAGGCCTGAGAACCAGGGGAGCCAATGGTATAAGTCCTAGTCCAGGTTCAAAGGCCTGAAACAAGGAGGGCTGATGTCCCAGGGCTGGAGAAGATGTATGGTGAGGGCCATCTTCACTCAGTACACCAATTCAAATGCTATTCTCTTCTGGAAACACCCTCACAGAAACACCCAGAAATAATGTTTTACCAGCTCTCTGGGCATCCCTTAGACCTGTCAAGTTGAACAGTAACCACCACAGTGCCCTTTCACGAAGACGGAAGAGCTAGTTGGCTCTCTTTCAGCCACGTGAGGATACAATGAGAAATCTACCATCTGCAGCCCAGTAGAGGGCCCTCACCAGAACCTGATCACGCAAGCACCCTGATCTGGGACTTCCAGCCTCCAAAACTGTGAGAAATAGTTCCTGTTCTTGATAAGCCTTGATATTTTGTTATAGAAGCTCAAACTGACAGTGACACCTGGCCACCAACACCAAGGGCCTTGTTACCTGAGCTGCACATCACATACTGGGTGCAGGCAAGCTACCACACCATGACGTTGGGCACGCACAGCAGCATCCGCCGTCCGTGGAGAAGGTGTGTATGAGATCAGGGCACGGGCGGATGCCCCAGTAGGTGGCCCAGGCACCCATGGCACCCGCTCCTCCTGCCTCTTCCCCCACCCACCCCTATGAGCTCATGGGGATTCCCTGGGAGCTGTTTACCGAGGACAGAAAACACAGACTAGGTGTATGGATGGAACTGTGGTGTGGGCTGGCACCAGGCAGAAGTGGGTAGCTGCTGTGTTAGCACTTGCACGTGTGGTCCTGAAAGAGTGATGCAAGGAAATCCTTCAGGGGGCAAAACCTCAGGGGTCCACTTTGTGGGAGGCAGAGAGGTCCTCAAGTCCACATCTGCATGGACCCCTGGTGAGCTATTTGGTCAAGGACTAGGTAAGAATAAAAGCATCAGATGAAGACAGAGAGGATATGTGGATGGTCCTCTGGGGATGGGCAGAGTGTGAAGATGTTCACGTCCCACACAAATGCCCACCAGAACCCATGCCCTGACCATGGGTACCCTTGGTATCCTGCGGACAGTGTCAGGCGGCTTCTCTCCCATCAGTGCTTGCACACTGGGCCCATGTGCAAAGTGGCCATGTGGGCGGTGGAGGCTCTGATTTTGGATAGACAGCAGTGAGTGATCTTGACACGGGATCTTATTTCCCTGCCCAGAAATTGAACTTGAGCAGCCTGGATGAAAACCAGGGATCCTAGCCCCTAGTCCACCAGGGGGCTAGAGGATAAGAGAAGTTGCCCTGGTTCTTGCCCTCTGCTGTAACAAGAATGTCTCAAGGAGGCAAAAATTGCAAAAACAGGTACAAAGTTTGTTACTAGCAACACAGCACAACATGTGGGAGAGCACACAGAGAAACAGTTTATTTATATAAGACAGAGGCTAGGCAGAAATACACATCAGGCGAGAAAGGGTGTGGGCGTCCTCCCTCCTGAGGAGGAGGTCAGGAAAGAGGCTGTTAAATATTTATAGGGGGCAGTTCTTCTGGGTCTTTGTTCTCCTCTAGCCAATTATCTCGCTTCTTTTCCCACATCTGAACTGCCCTAGGACCCTTCCCAATAGGCGTGCACATCTTTTTGCCGAGATGGATTCCGGCACAGAGGCTAATGAGAGGTTTGACAACACTTATTATGGGGTGGCGCCCCCTCCCTTTTTGACCCTGAGGAGGCTTCCTGCGCATGCGCAGACAGGGAAGGTGTTCTTAACCTCAGGAGTGATAGATGTGGCCATCATCTTATCTCTTTACTCCAGCAGAGCTCAGCTCCTGCCACTAACTTTGTCCTTGGAGTGTCTAGGGAAAACAAAGCTCAAATTTACTCCTCTTGACAAACTCCAGCTGCTCTATGCAGGGCCCATCTATCTCCTACCTCAGCTCCCCATAGTGACAACAAATGGGTTAACTCTCCCCAAGGTGACCTGGCTGTTGACTGTACTCAGTGCCCAGACCAACAGAGGCAGAGGCCAACTCTAAGCCTGTTATGGCGTCTTTCTACAGCAGGACTACCCAGGACATAGCCCACCCTTGAGCGGACTGAGCTTTCTCCCCACAGGGATAGATACACACTGTAGGCTCTGATTTGCCTTCCTCGTACTCAATGCTTCTGTCAACCCTGCCATTTGGGAACTTAGGAGACGTCTGTTCTATTGCTACGGTATCCCAGGAAGTTTTGCTTCCAGCTAGAGGACATATTTTAAGGCAAAGGAAATGAGGCAATTAACTCCCATCCATGGAGCTCACTGATCTTCCAGGTGCCCCACTACACAGAGACAGTTGACTTATCGGAAGGGTGGAATGGCCGTGATGGTTGATGAGGGCACCGGGTGAGAGAAGGTACCCTGCCACCCAACAGGAGATGCTCTATGTCTTGAACCAGTGGCCAGTCTATGGTGTCACCTCTCCCAGAGCCAGAATGCAGGGCTCCATGAATCAGGGGAGGATAAGGGGGTGTCCCCTCCCACTAGTACACCTAACAACCCGCTTAAAGAATTTTTGCTCCTGGTCTCTGTGACCTTGGGCTTGGTGTGGGTGAGGAACCCCATCAGAGCTCTAATCAATCGGAAGCCAGGACTGCCCCCTCGCCGTTCTGTGCTCCTTGCGCTGCTGAAACAACAGGCAGAGACGACGGCCACTCTGCTGATAGCCAGAGGGAACCTGACCACCAGAGGGAGGCTGGGTTGCTGGATCAAGGAAGGCTGTTTGGAAGCCAGGGGACGCGTTGGCGGTAATATCTCCTTGGCCGGTGGCCCTGTTCAGCAGAAAGTGGCCAAGAGCCAATAAAGACGAGACCACTGAGCACTTACTTCCCTTAAGAATGAAGACTTGTGTCACACCAGTTGTCCCGAGGAGGTGTTGGCAGGTGGCAAGAGAACGTAGAATGGGTGGTAGGAGAGGGCAGCTCTGATCACCACCAGCTACACAGTCAGCACCTTTTCATCTTCGTCATGTGCTGTTTTTCCCCATCTTCCTCTCACCGTGATACACGAAGAACTGGTTATCTAACGCCGTGGGTGTGTGACCCATTATCATTAGCACAATATGGTAACGGGTGGGAAGTGCGTCTTCTGTATTGAGGACTGTGATTTTCATCGGGACAAAGGAAAGGGGTGGCTGTGCTGGACACTTTCTGTTTCCTTCTTCAAATTCACTCTCTCCCTTTCTCCCCCTGCCCTGTGCTGTGGGGACTGTCAGTGGGATCTCCTCCCTTCCGGCTGGGTTCAGTCAATGGGGAGACCCAACAGGAGACCAGAGGGCGGACATTGAGTGACGCTGGGGTATTAATACCCCAGCTCCCTCCCTGTAGTGTCGCTGTGGGCTGGATGGATTTTTCAGCCTGAAGTTGGAGTTCCTGTGAAGTAACCCTCTCCAGAGAGGATTCTCTCTTTGTCTCTGTCTTGCAGCTCCTCAGTGTTCCAGTACAGAAACCCAGTGGTATCAGCACCAGGAAACTGCTCTCACCCTTGTGTCTCCATTAACAGTCACACACCCTTGCCAATTATCTCATTTTTAATCTCTTCTCAAGTTATGCAGGTGGAATGAGTCCCCTTTTGTGCTGGGGCCCTGACTGCTAGGTAGAATCCATATTGGTGTAGTGCACCTTCACCTCCCAGGTCATGGTGATGGGCAAATACCTTTGACTGCAGCACCCTGAAAGCTCTGCTACCATTGGAGCTGGAATGGAGATGTGCACCCGATCAGTGAAGGACAGGCCTTAGATGGTGAATCTCTCTCTGGTTTCTTTTCCTTCCCCTGTGCCAAACCTCTGGGTGTCCTACCCTATACCGTACATAGAGAAATCCTGTCACTGTGGGAAAAGATGGTGTCTTTATCATCAGACACATATGACCACTCCCTAAAAGTTTCTCCTACAGGGTGAGTTTAGCTGCTCCTCAGTCCTCTCATATAGTTAGTTATGACCTCATAACTGGGATGCTGACCTAGATGGAAGGACCAGGGAAGACTTTCCTGAAGACAGACATCTAATGGAGAATGACCCAGCCAGAGTTTACGTAGAGCTCACAAAGGGGCAGAAATGCCTTCCAGGCAGAGGACACAGCATGTGCAAAGGCCAGGGGGTAGGAAAGTTGCGTGAAGGAAATGAGTTCAACTGACTCATTTGGGTGATTAAATGAGCTAAGACGCCTGAAGTGCCCAGTATGCAGTGAGTGCCACATAAAGGCCAACAGTTATTATTATTGCACACCAGTGGGCACACATCCAGGGTCTACCTATTTGGAAGTAGCAGTAATAGAGGAACAATATTCTCTCCTCCCGACTACACAGGCAATCCATAACATCAAGCCTTGATTACAGCTCTACTGAGGTACAATGGACAGGCAAGAAACCACACATATTTAAAGTACACAGTTTAATGAGTTTTTTTTTTTTTTTTTTTTTTCACTGTTGTGGCCTCTCCCATTTGCGGAGCACAGGCTCCGGACGCGCAGGCCCAGCGGCCATGGCTCACGGGCCCAGCCGCTCCGCGGCATGTGGGATCCTCCCGAAACGGGGCACGAACCCGCGTCTCCTGCATCGGCAGGCGGACTCTCAAGCACTGCGCCACCAGGGAAGCCCCAGTTTAATGAGTTTTGATGTGCATACACACTCCATAAGGTCATCACCACAGTCGAGACAGTGAACATATCCATTCCACCCAAAAGTTTCCACACGAGCCTTTGTAATCCCTCCCTCTGCACTCGCCCCCTCTCCCAGTACCCAGGCAATCATTTACCTTCTTTCACTTACAATAGATTAGCTTGCACTTTCTAGAATTTATATAAATGGAATGTTATAGTATGTTCTCTTTTTTCATCTGGCTTCTTTCATTCAGTATAACTTTTTTTATTGAGATGAAATTCACATAACATAAAATAAACCATTTTAAAGTGAACAATTCCGTGGCATTTAATGCAGTCACAATGTTGTATGACCACCACCTCTATCTAGTTCTAAAACATTTTCATCACTTCCAAATAAAACTCTGTACCCATTAAGAGGTTGCTCTCCATTCCCCCAGCCCCCAGCCCCTGGAAACCACCAATTATATCTCTATGGATTTACTTATTATGAATATTTCGTATAAATGAATCATACAATATGTAACTTTTTGTGTCTGGCTTCTTCCACTCCTAGGTATATACTCAAAAAAATTGAAAACTGATACTCAGACAAATACATGTACACATGTTATAGCAGCACTATTCACAATAGCCAAAAGGTGGAAATGGCCCAAATGTCTATCAATGGGTCAATGGATAAACAAATTCTGGTATAAACATACATTGGAATAGTATTCAATCACAAAAAAGAATGATGCACTGATACATGCTACATCATGGATGAACCTCATAAATATGCTAGGCAGAATCGTTTTGAAGTTCATATTCAAATTTTTGCATGTATCAATAGCTCATTCCTATTTATGGCTGAGTAATATTTCATGGTGTGGTTATATCACAGTTTGGTTGCATTGTTTCGCAGTTTGGGGCCATTACAAATAAAGCGACTATTAACATTCATATGTCTTCATGTGTCTTTATTTGGACGTATGCCTCATATGCCTTTATTTCTGGGAAAGCTATTGCAAAACATCTATTTAGCAAAGGACTTGCAACTAGAATATACAAAGTGCTTACAACTCAGTAAGAAGACAATAAAAAAATGGGCAAAGTATTTGAACAGGCACACTTCAGCAACGAAGATACATGGATGGTGAATAAGCACGTGGGAAGATGCTCGATTGCATTAGTCACTAGAAAAATACAAAATAAAGCTACAATGAAAAAAAAAAGCTACAATGAGATACCACCACGGAACTCTTAGAATGGCTAAAAGGGAAAAGAATGACTATACCGAGTATTGGCAAAGGATGTGGAGAGACTGGAACCTCTCACACACTGCTGGTGGGGAACGTAAGATGGCACAGCCCCTTAGGAAAACAGTCTGGCAGTTTCTTAAAAACTTAAGCATATGCCTCCCATGTGACTCAACAATTCCATTCCATTTCTATATTACTTCAATTAAAGTGAAGTCAAGTGGAATTATCTTGAAAGATTTTTGCCTGAAAACTGATGTTATGGATGAAGGTGAGTGCATTCTCAGCTCCGACCACTGTGGTTGTACGTTGCTTGGTGGCTTCTAGGAAAGATGGCTTTCTCCACAGTGCTGTAAACACTAAGATGTTAGTCCTGCCGCTGCAGTGTTGGACTTTATCCTTCCCTGTTTCTTCTTCCTGTGTGGTGAAAAGATTGAAAACCATGCCTCATTTTACTTAGGAGGAGATTGAAGGCAAGAAAGAGGAAGTAAATTGTTCAGATCAGAGTGAAAAAATGTCTGGCCTAGAATCTCAGCCTCTTTACTAAAAGCTCACAATTTCCAGGTATCACAGCTCCCCTTCTCCTCACACACTAGGAATATTTTTTTTCCTAGGACTTGGAAGGTTTAGTGTGAGACTGGCTTCCAAAGGGTTAATCTATCCACTGTGCCTCCGGCGCTGGAGGATATTGACAGCAGTCAATGCCGGTAGCTGTATTCGATTTTTACTTGTTTTTGCTCCTCTGTTGAGTACAGAAAGGCCGATAAAGATATTTAAGTGTAACTTTTCATCACATGCCCCGGATCCCTCCTCTTTATAACATAAGGTCCTATACTGTAATCTGAATATGAACTGTTTTGCCATACGAATAATTTTTCTTTGCTGGAGAAAACCGGGTGCTCGGCAGATGAGACTGGAAGTGTATCATTCAGATGACTCGACCATCTTCGGGGAGCTTTGGTGCAGCGGGACAGAGTGCAGGTTGCTGGGAACGCCCGGGCTCCCGGATGCTGCCACCATTTCCTGACTCCGTGACTCGAGCGCTCATTCTCCCTTGTCAGGGCTGTTTCCCACTTCATGAGGTGGGTTAATAGTATCAGCTCTGAGGGATGAGCCACCTGAGTGGAAGGGCTTTGCATAACGGGCAGCGCAGGGCAGGTGGAGAAGCTCGACCCAAGTGTAATTTGTGTCGATAAGGGAGGATTCTCTGGAAATGGTGTGTACAAGGAAATAAAAGGGTCTTATTGGTGGAGACTGGGATGTTCACATGGTCACTTATTAATTAGCCAATAACGCAACAAACTGACATTACGAGCCTCTGGATGTGATGCAGTAGAAAAGACGCAACGTCACTCACGTAGACTATTGTCATCAACAACTAAAATGACTCTCATCCTGCAAAAACAGACAAACCCAGGTTGTAGAGACCCAGGGGGGATGTACCTGTTCCTCACAGCATTCAGGGAGTCTCGGGGCAAAGAAAGTGTCTTTATTGGAAATAAATATGGAAGAAGCCCCACCCAAGTGCTAGAGGGTCTGCTTTGTCCTCTGTAGGTAAATATCGCAGCACATTCTGGCATGACCCAGGCTTCTCACACCGGCTGAACCCATTGGCCAGTTCTGAAGGAGAAAGCAGAATGAGTCGGCCAAAGTGTGGACTGAGGGGCCCAGAATTGATTTTAGCGCAGCCAGAGCCTGAAACAGAGGTCTTGGCAAGCTCCTTTCCCTCTTTTAGTTTTGGATCCTTTTCTACAAGAAGCACAAGGAATAGTTGCAATTGTTGCTCCTAATAGGGAGAGGAAAGGAATGAGAAGGGAAGGGAAGGAAAAGGAAGGGTAGGGAAAAGAAAAGAACCAGTACTGGTAATGCTACAAGTGGATGCCTTGGAGCACTTTAGCACAAGAAGAATCTCTGTCTCAGGCTCTTCTAGGACATCCATCCCAAGGAAAGCACTTCCTGGCTGTGTGTATTAAAAAATCCTAGTAGCTGAAACAGATATATTATCAAACTAAATTTCTGTGGTTTAACATAATAGATGTTTATTTCTCACTTGTATCACATTTACTTGATGGAGTATTTGAGGAAGGAGGTGGCACTCCTGCTTTGTAACCACTGAGGTTCAAAAGTGATACCAGTCATTTCTGCCCACATTCCATTGGTGGGGACTAGTCACATGGTTCACTTAGAGGCAAGGGAGGCTGGGAAATGTAATTCCCCTGGCTAGACAGTTGCCACTTAGTAACATCTTTACACCCTGAAGGGAGCATGGATCTTTGGTGGGCAGTTATCTCTGCCACATTGTATGACCTTGGGCAAGTTATTTAACTCCTTTGGGGCTCAGTTTCTTTAACTATAAAATCAAGCTATTAATAGAATCTCCCTCAGGGTATGAGTCATGATTCAATGAGTTGAAACAAAAAGTGCTTGGGGGCTTCCCTGGTGGTGCAGTGGTTGAGAATCCGCCTGCTGATGCAGGGGACACAGGTTCGTGCCCCGATCCGGGAAGATCCCACATGCCGCAGAGCGGCTGGGCCCGTGAGCCATGGCCGCTGAGCCTGCACGTCCAGAGCCTGTGCTCCGCAACGGGAGAGGCCACAACAGTGAGAGGCCCGTGTACCACAAAAAAAAAAGTGCTTGGACTAGGGTTGGAACAGAGTAAAGGCTCATAACATTGACTATTTTTATCGTTTGTTGAGAACCTACTTTGGGTTATATACAGACATTAATCCTCAGCACAACCCATGAGGTGCAGGTAATCATTACAACTACTTTACAGAAGAGGATAATGAAGTTCAGAGAGGGGAAGTAAATGACCCAAGGCTACACAATCAGGGAGCAACGGAATCCGGTCTGGTAGCAAACAGTTTTACACACCAAGGACTGTCAGACCTTTTGCTAAATAGCCCCACATCCAGACTTTGCATAAGTCACTGGAAATATACCGACTCCCAGAAAGGTTGCCTTAATAACCCGACTTAGCCGTACATTGCTGGTCCCCTGCCAGCCTTTCCTCCCTCATCTTCTATCACCCTCCCTCTTACCCACCATAGTCTAGCCATTTGCTTTCTTTCTAACCTTCACATAAGCCAAGCTAGATCCCACCTCAGGGCCTTTGTACTTGCTTTTACCTCTGCCTGGAATGCTCTTCCTGCCTGTCTTTCCACGGCAAGCTTTTTCTTTTCATTCTGCTTTCAGCTCAAATGTCACCTCCTCAGGGAGGCCCTTCGTGATCCCAGCTCAGTCACTCACTTTCACATCACCTGGTTTTCACTCTCTGCCCGGCACCCAGCACCATTTTTTTTTTTTTTTTTGGTGCTCATGTATTTTTTTAGTGTCTGTCTCTCTCACTAGACTGTGAGTTCAACAAAAACAGTGGCTTCATTCTTATTGGTCTTCCTGATTCCCCAGAAATTAGGACAGTACCAGACACAGACTCCAGCCTAGTAAATATTTGTTGACTAAAATCAGACATTTAAGTGACAGCCTATGACCTTATGTGCCTCTTTGCCCACCTTTCCTTCTCTTCTTCCAGGGACATTGCTTCAGGCCACACACAACTCCAGAGGGTGCCATTCACACAGCAACAATGTGGCTCACTGGGGAGGGGGTGATGTTTCTTTAGTGCACAACCTAGACAAACGTGGTGATGGCACTGTTACATCCTTCCTTCCTTCCTACCTTCCTTCCTTCCTTCCTTCCTCCCTCCCTCCCTCCCTCCCTCCTTCCTCTCCCTCCTTTCTTTCCATCCTTCAATAAATATTTATTGAGCACCTATGCTATTCCATGTTAATAGTGGAGACACAGTGGGAGATGAGAGGAACGTGCCTCTGTCCATGGAGCAAATTTTAAACTTGCAAACGCAAAGAAAAATACAATGTATAAAGATGTTGAAATAAACACATAATTGCAAGTTTTATGTTCATTTCTCTTTGTCCATTATTCTCACTCTTTTTTTTTTTTTTTTTTTTTTTTTTTTTTTTTTTTTTTTTTAGCT
>NW_006786304.1:3107951-3109887 GCF_000442215.2 Lipotes vexillifer | reverse complement strand
CCCCAGGGAAGCCCTATTCTCCCTCTTTCCTCCCTTTCCACTCTCTTTCTCACACACCCACATCTGGCCTCTGCAGCCACCGGCAGACACCCCTGATTCTTCCCTGTCTCCCTCCTACCCAGCATGCTAGATCTAGTTTGTGCAGGCTTGCAAAAGCCGATTGTTAAATATTTAGGAATTTTGCGAGCTGATTGTTAAATGATTGGTAGCTTAAAATCAGACATGGTAGGAGTATTTACACCATAGAAATAGGCTGATGTTCCGAGGCAGGGTTTGTTGATGCTATTTTTCTGAAAAGCTGGTCTTCTAGCACACCACTGTTCCATCTATTTCTGGCAAAGACACTTTGCTTTGCTGAGGAATATCCTAATTCTTTGATAGATATTCAGTCTCTACCCCTCCCCCCACCCCACCATTCCTCAGCTCCCTCCTGGGTGGCGGGGAGATGGAGATTCTAGGGCCTGTGTTGTGCTGGGAGGGGAGAGAACAGTGGAAGAAGAGAAAGCATGAGGGAAGTAAGTGAAAAAGAGAATCAAAAGGACAGCAGTATAGGAAGGAAAGAGAAAGAAAAGGGAAGTTGCCGGAGGGCAGGGGTTAGGATAGGGAGAGCGGAACGACCAGCCAAGACTCACCTCACAGTGTCTTCACGGGCACTTGGGCCATTTCCTCACTTGGGGCCAGAAGGTGGCCAAGTTGCTATGAGATGAGGAAACCGCCTTCACAAACTGCCCTGAAACAGGATGTGGGTGGGGACCCCCAGGGCTGGGCTCTGGAGGAAAGAGGGCTGGGGACCTGGACTGGTGAGGTGTAGGAGGCAGGATGCCTCAATCTCTAACTGTGGAGGGACTGGGGGCCCAGACTCCTGGGTCTGGGGAAGAAGGGAGGACCCAGACTCCCCCTCGACCTCACTCACCAACCCTCCAGCCCCCACCCTACCCCACCGCTGCTGCCTTTAAGGTGTTGAGACTCAGAGGGAGGCCCAGGCCCCATTTAGCAAGTCCCTGCCCTCCCCACCCCTTTCCTGGACTGCCTTGAGTGAGGCGGGATATAAAAAGGAGGAGAGAGCGGGAGCGAGGGTTCCAGCTGCCCTGATCATGAGCCTTGCTCTACTGCTGGCCCTCCTGGGCATCACCGTGCCCCGTGAGTGAGGACCCCAGACGGGAGGGGAGTCCCCTGGAGGTTGAGCTAAGACTGATTGGCTCTTCCCATCTCAGGAGTGCAGGCCCTGACCTGCTACTGGGGGACACTGGAGTCCGTGAGGAATGTATCGGAACTGCCCCTCCAGTGGACGGCTAGCCAGAAGCACTGCGAGGAAGGCTGGAGCTGCCAGGAGGTTCTGATGCTGATGGAGAACGGTAAGGAGGGCCCGTGGGCCCCCGCCCGACTCCCACCCTCCCCTGTGCAGAGACGCTCCTATCGCCCCCGCTCCTACCGGCATATTCTGTGTACAAACTCGAAAGCCTGCTCCCCCCAGTACCAGGAGCTGTCCCCTCCTCGGCTACCCAGCGGCCTGCTCTGCAGCCTCTCACCCCAGAGCACGAGGCACATCCGCCCTCTAGTCGTGACCTCACCCCCGCCCGCCTCTCTTTCTTGGTCCAGGACCCCACGTGTATGTGGTGCTCATCAAGGGCTGCACCCAGGCAGCCGATCACGAGGACCTCATCACCCAGCACAGGGCAGGCCCCGGCCTGTCCATCGCCTCCTACACCCGGGTGTGCCGGGAGGACTTGTGCAACCATCTGTCCACCAGCCTCCCTCTCTGGGCCCCGCCTCCACCCACAGGTGCTGGAGGGAGAGGAGGAGGGTGTTTGGGAGGAGGGGAGCCACGAGGCTGAGGCGTTGGGGTGAGCATGCAGGGGATGCTCCTTTAGAATCCCTCCCTGCCCACCTTCCCCAGCACAGCTCCTACTAACAGTCCCGGAGCAGAAAACTGAAC
>NW_006786304.1:3104822-3106555 GCF_000442215.2 Lipotes vexillifer | reverse complement strand
AACATCTTTACACCCTGAAGGGAGCATGGATCTTTGGTGGGCAGTTATCTCTGCCACATTGTATGACCTTGGGCAAGTTATTTAACTCCTTTGGGGCTCAGTTTCTTTAACTATAAAATCAAGCTATTAATAGAATCTCCCTCAGGGTATGAGTCATGATTCAATGAGTTGAAACAAAAAGTGCTTGGGGGCTTCCCTGGTGGTGCAGTGGTTGAGAATCCGCCTGCTGATGCAGGGGACACAGGTTCGTGCCCCGATCCGGGAAGATCCCACATGCCGCAGAGCGGCTGGGCCCGTGAGCCATGGCCGCTGAGCCTGCACGTCCAGAGCCTGTGCTCCGCAACGGGAGAGGCCACAACAGTGAGAGGCCCGTGTACCACAAAAAAAAAAGTGCTTGGACTAGGGTTGGAACAGAGTAAAGGCTCATAACATTGACTATTTTTATCGTTTGTTGAGAACCTACTTTGGGTTATATACAGACATTAATCCTCAGCACAACCCATGAGGTGCAGGTAATCATTACAACTACTTTACAGAAGAGGATAATGAAGTTCAGAGAGGGGAAGTAAATGACCCAAGGCTACACAATCAGGGAGCAACGGAATCCGGTCTGGTAGCAAACAGTTTTACACACCAAGGACTGTCAGACCTTTTGCTAAATAGCCCCACATCCAGACTTTGCATAAGTCACTGGAAATATACCGACTCCCAGAAAGGTTGCCTTAATAACCCGACTTAGCCGTACATTGCTGGTCCCCTGCCAGCCTTTCCTCCCTCATCTTCTATCACCCTCCCTCTTACCCACCATAGTCTAGCCATTTGCTTTCTTTCTAACCTTCACATAAGCCAAGCTAGATCCCACCTCAGGGCCTTTGTACTTGCTTTTACCTCTGCCTGGAATGCTCTTCCTGCCTGTCTTTCCACGGCAAGCTTTTTCTTTTCATTCTGCTTTCAGCTCAAATGTCACCTCCTCAGGGAGGCCCTTCGTGATCCCAGCTCAGTCACTCACTTTCACATCACCTGGTTTTCACTCTCTGCCCGGCACCCAGCCCCATTTTTTTTTTTTTTTTTTGGTGCTCATGTATTTTTTTAGTGTCTGTCTCTCTCACTAGACTGTGAGTTCAACAAAAACAGTGGCTTCATTCTTATTGGTCTTCCTGATTCCCCAGAAATTAGGACAGTACCAGACACAGACTCCAGCCTAGTAAATATTTGTTGACTAAAATCAGACATTTAAGTGACAGCCTATGACCTTATGTGCCTCTTTGCCCACCTTTCCTTCTCTTCTTCCAGGGACATTGCTTCAGGCCACACACAACTCCAGAGGGTGCCATTCACACAGCAACAATGTGGCTCACTGGGGAGGGGGTGATGTTTCTTTAGTGCACAACCTAGACAAACGTGGTGATGGCACTGTTACATCCTTCCTTCCTTCCTACCTTCCTTCCTTCCTTCCTTCCTCCCTCCCTCCCTCCCTCCCTCCTTCCTCTCCCTCCTTTCTTTCCATCCTTCAATAAATATTTATTGAGCACCTATGCTATTCCATGTTAATAGTGGAGACACAGTGGGAGATGAGAGGAACGTGCCTCTGTCCATGGAGCAAATTTTAAACTTGCAAACGCAAAGAAAAATACAATGTATAAAGATGTTGAAATAAACACATAATTGCAAGTTTTATGTTCATTTCTCTTTGTCCATTATTCTCACTCTTTTTTTTTTTTTTTTTTTTTTTT
>NW_006786304.1:3084099-3104290 GCF_000442215.2 Lipotes vexillifer | reverse complement strand
TGAACCGCTTTTCCCATGTTCAACCACCCACCTCCGACTCTGGCTCCGGCCCTGACCTGGCGCCACCTCCTTCTTTCCATCCCGCTGGATTTGGTCCACGCGTGTTCTAGTCAGGGTTCTGGCATTTCCTCCTCCTAAGTGAAACGGGCCTGTGACTTCCCACTGTCTTTTTCTGTCTGAGACCGTAAATCGGGTTTGGGGCTGTGTTCTGCGTTCCTCTACTCTTTGGCATCTTTTGTGGACACGGGCGTCTTGTCTTCTTGGACTGTTTAGTGGAACTTGTGGGTGAAGCCACTGGGTCCTCCCCGGGCACCGCTCCCCGACTCGTACCACCTCCTGTGCTCAGTCCCGGACGCCCCTTCCCAGATCTCACGTCCCCTCCTCAACCTTGCTGTCTCTCTAGCTCATGTTCCAAATGCCCTGCACCCCAGGCCTTCATGAGAAGAGCTCGAGGAGGGCACATTTGGGGGACACTAGGCAATTGATTCTTGGGGACGAGCAAAATGGGGGAGGGGTGGAGGGAAGGCACATGGTCTGAATTCAGAGCCTTCTCAGTCCTGCCTCCCTTTCTCTGTCACTTCCCCAGCCCTGGGGTCTGTGCGGTGTCCAGTCTGCTTGTCTGCCCAAAGCTGCTGGTCTGCAGCAGAGCTGACCTGCCCCGCCGAGAGCACACACTGCTACAGTGGAGACCTTCTGCTCAGTGCTGGTGAGCCGGACCAAGATCTGAGTCTCTGGGGAGGAAAGGGAGCTGAGATCTGGGACCCGGAGGAGGGTGGGCCTGGCTTCCCAGAGCTGCGCCTCCCCCATGAGGGATGGATGATCCCAGCAGCAGTGTCTCCCTCTCTCCCCTCCTCTCACTTTCCACAGGGAGCCTCTCCACCCATCTGAGAGTCCAGGGGTGCATGTCCCAAGCAGGCTGCAACCTGCTTAATGGGACTCAGGAAATCGGGCCTATCAGTCTGCAGGAGATCTGTGATTCTGAAGGTGAGTGTCATACCCACAAGACCAAATGCCCTGCGCTGCAGCCTCGGGCCATGATGACCCTGTGAAAGGCGGGCATGCAAACACATCCCACCAAAGCCAGCATCACGTCATTCAGATATTTATTACTCACTCAGGCAGATGTTGATGTAAGGGATTCTCCCAGTAGGCGCTTCAGGTGAGGGTGCCAGTAAGAGGTGTCCAGCTTAAGGGGAGACAGAGGGTGCGTGGTCCAGGGGACATATCTATAGGACAGGAATCCACTGGTGGGTGTTTTATTTGTTTTGTTTTGTTTTGTTTTTTGCGGTCCGCGGGCCTCTCACCGTTGTGGCCTCTCCCGTTGCGGAGCACAGGCTCCGGACGCGCAGGCTCAGCGGCCATGGCTCACGGGCCCAGCCGCTCCGTGGCATGTGGGATCCTCCCAGACCGGGGCACGAACCCGTGTCCCCTGCATCGGCAGGCGGACTCTCAACCACTGCGCCACCAGGGAAGCCCCTGGTGGGTGTTTTAAATGATGCTGGGCCTGTCCAGGTGGGAGAGGGGCAGGGGAGCAGGGAGGAAGGCCAGAGGGGCAGAGAGGGTGGGCTGCCTCGCGTGCCACTCTGTCCATTGGCTGCAGAAGTGAGTGCAGGTGTGCCTGCTGGCTTCCTTGCTGGGAGTGACTTGCTGCTTCCAATTCTATTTCTCCACACCCCTGACCTTGGGTAACCCTGGGTCTTCCACTTCCCCTTGACCACCCTCACCCATCCCCCACCCATGGTACTGGAGCACCCCAGCAGCCATGCTGCAGAGAAAAAAGATCAGAGAGGATATCAAGGGTGCTTCAGGTGTGACAGGAAAAGTAAAAGCCAAACGGGGACACGGGGAGGGTCCCCACTTCCCCATGGAGGGTCCCCACTTCCCCATGGAAACCCAGCCAAACCGAACACCGGTGGATGAGAGTGGCCTAGAGTGTCTTGCTGTGAAGCACCTCCCGTGGCGAGGTGGGGAGCGGGGTCTTAGGAAGGTGGGAGAAGGGTCTTCCCTGTCCGAGCTTCAGGGAGAGTTGAGTGAGTTCAGCAAACGTTCCTCTTGTTTGGATCTCTCTGGCTGGACTGGGAGCCTTGAGGACAGAGCCTAGATATCACTGACGCCAGGCTTCCAGCCTCGGGCAGCACAAGGGCTGGCTGAGGATGGGCACCCAGGATGCGTTTGCTGACGTGAGTTTGTACAGGATTCCAAGGTCTCCTGTGGAGACCCCGGAGGACTCAGACCCTGGCCCTGCCCTAAAGGGCTTCCAGGACCGAGAAGGGAGACATCGCAGACACAGATGGTCACAGGGCTGTCATGGAAGTGGGTCTGGGGGGGCCTCAGAGAAGGATGATACTGATGTCCTGGGAGGGGCGAATCAGGGAGGGCTTCACAGAGGAAGTGACCTATGAGCCGTGTCTTAAAGATGAGCTGCAGTTTATTCACAGAAGAGGAAAAGGACACGAACAGGCAGAGGAAACAGCATGGACAAAGGCTTGGAGGTGGGGGCAGCCCGCTGGTTTGAAGAGGGGTCCCTCGGCTCTGCCTGAGGAGGGGCTCATCGAGAGGATGGGGTGCAGTTGGGGGTGGTGGGTGATCACAAGTTTTCCAGGTGGACAGGGTGAGTGTGGGCCATGAAGGGAGAGCCATTCCAAGCATAAGAAACAGCGGGTGCCAGGCCAAGGAGGCAGGAAATGCCCTGCTGTGTCTTGGGAACGGATATTGTTGGGGGAGCCGAGAGGTAGGCTGGGGGTCCTGGTGGTGGGTCAGGTGTCTGCCCAGCCAGACTGAGGGCCTGGCCTTTCTGCTGAGGGCAGTGGAGCTGTGGAAGGGTGTTGAGCAGAGGAGGACAGAGTCTGAATCTCTCCTTCTCATTAATGCTGGTTTACTTATCTGGCCTTCGTCTCTGGGACTAGGTAACATTCATAATCCATAAAGCACACAACACACAATACACGCAGGAGACACAAACACACACTGTGCCAAGTACACACCACACCTCACATACCGCACACGGGCCTCCTTAAACCTCACACATCCCGCACACACCACAGACTTCACACACTACATATAGCACATGCCACACCCAGCACACAGACCACACATCACATGCCACGGACAGCACACACAAACAAAGCACAGGTACACAGGACACACACCACGCCACACCCATGCAACAAACATATACCACATACCTCACCAACACACTGTACACACACACCACACATCACATAGCATACACACACAATACACATTTCACACATTCCCATACTACCCCACACACCCCACATACCCACTACACATCTACACACATCCCATATATGGACGCTCCCAAACCACACACGTCACATACAACACAGCCATTAGGCCACAAATGGATATCCCTAACGTATGTCCATATTCTGTTGGCTTTCAGCATCAGAGCCAGATCTTGGACGGTGCATTTGTCTTTCCTGGTTCAGTTCAGTTCGGTAGTTTAGCAAATATCTATTGAGCATTGGCGAGGCCAGGCATGGGAAGATGGGGTACAGCGAGACGTCAGGGCGTAAGTGGAGGACAGAAGGGCATCTCAGGGAGATAGAACAGCTCCTGGAAGGCATGGGGGAAGGAGAGGACTGGGTGCCAGGACTGGGTGCAAAATGGACCACCGCAGGAGCCCATGCTAAAGAAGAACCAAAGGGCTGGGATTTTAACAGCCTTGACTCTCCCCCTAAGGAACAGGATGGTGGTCCCAGTGAGAGCAGTGGGTCGCACGGTCAGGGAGAGCACAGCCTTTAAGAGCTTAGCGTGTGAATCAGAAAGACGTGGGTTTCTGTCTGGGCTCTGCCGCTGAACCAGCTTTTGAGAATTACCACCTCTTTGAGCCTCTTTCACCAAGTTCAGGGAGGAGGAGATAACCCCAGACAGTCAGGGGTCGCAGAGTATACAAAGGCCCTGGGGTGGTATGTGCCTGCCATGAGTTCAAGGAAGAATCCAGAGGCCAGTGTGGCTCCAGCAGAGTGATCAAGGGGAATAAAGATATTTAAAAAAAGAAAAGAAAAGAAAATGGGGATGATGAAGATAACACCACCTGCTTGGTGCGGGGCAGGGGGGCCAGGGGGCCAGGAGGAAATGAGGCAATCCAGGCGAGGCAAGCTCCTTGGGAGGCTTTAAACGGGTTAATCCCTGGAAAGTAGTCACGGCAGCCGGGCACCTCAGTTAGGTGTTCAGGGCGCACGAAGCATCTGAGTATGTTTGTTTGGAACATAGAGCTTCTCAGTTAAAAGAAATCTGCGGTGTCAGGCTGCCCTCCTTATTTTCCGGATAAAGACCCTGAGGCCCAGAGAGGGAAGGAGAGATTGGCTCATGCTAAGGAAGAGCCATCCATCTCTCTCATACCCAAAGGGAGGAGCAGGGCTCCGACTTCCTGTGTCCCTGCTAATCTGAGGTTGAGGGACCCAGCGGCTAGATGGCTTGGAGGGTGAGTCAAGAACGTGATCATCTTCCCAAGCGTAGGACCAGGCAGGCCCCTGAATCACACAGACCCTGGTCATTCTTTCTCCGCAGCTATTCTGACCTGTCATCGGGGGAACATGTTTCGGACTTCTCAAGACCTGACTCAGAAACCTGTCACGTGGTCCGCAAATACGGAGCAGCTGTGTAATCGTGGGGAGGTGTGTCAGGAGACGCTTCTGCTCATAGATGTAGGTGTGTGGGCTGCCCAAGAGGGCAAGACCCCCACACGGGGTCCTGCGTCTCCCTGCCCTGGATTCTGTGCCCTGAATTTCCTGCCAGGTTCCCCTCACGCTTGCAGTTCTAAACCCAGTTCTCCCTCTTTCTGCGCCTTGGTTTCCCCTTCTGAAACCTGGGAGCGAGGTGATGGCAATCATAGTACCTACCCTGCTGTGTAGTCGCTAGGCCGTATCCTGTAGTCCAGGCAAAGGGCTGAGAGAGCTGGCACAGAGTAACCTCAGTGACTGCATTCAAGGTCTAATGAGCTGCCCGTTGTGTGCCAGGCACTATTTTAGGTGCTGTAGATCCCATCGCATCTGCCTTCTTGCCACTTTACGTGCCAGTGGGGAAGCAGGAAAAAAAAAAGAAAAAAAGAGTAAGATATGCATATGAAGATAAGAGCTATGGAAAGAAATCCAGCAGGGAAAGGAGATC
Source organism: Lipotes vexillifer (assembly GCF_000442215.2). Classification (NCBI taxonomy): domain Eukaryota; kingdom Metazoa; phylum Chordata; class Mammalia; order Artiodactyla; family Lipotidae; genus Lipotes; species Lipotes vexillifer. The sequence continues at coordinate 3,099,154 of NW_006786304.1, read as the reverse complement.
GGGAGAGTGATGTAAAGGTGGTAACTTGCTCTCTGAGGATGCTCTAGTGAGAAGGTGACATTTGAGCGAGAACTGAGAGGTGGCAGAGCTGGGGGAGGACCCAGGCTCTGGCCCCGGTCTTCCCCATGCACTCACCAGGACCTGTGCTCCCGTCATCGGAGGACCCGAATCCCCCCTCTGCCCGCTGTGCACCGAGGAACCCCTGGCTCTGCTGCCCTCCGAGTCTCCCCTCCCCCCACCCAGCTTACACTCTGTCACCCCTCAGGACTCAGATCGCTCCTGGTGGGGAGCAAAGGCTGCAGCAATGCCAGGACACAGGATCACCAGGCTATCTCCATACACTCGGGGCCCCCCGGAGTGCTCGTCGCCTCGTTTGCCCGGTTCTGCACTTCCGACAAGTGCAACTCGGCTGCCAGCAGCAGTGTCCTGTTGAACTCCCTCCCTCGTCCAGGTGTGGGACCCCAGCGGGCTGGGTGGGACCAGGGGTGGGGAGAGATGGGGCCCCAGAGATACACTCTGGGGCTCAAGGAGGGTGGCTAAGAGCTAAGAGCAGAGCTGTGCGCCCCCAACTTTCTCTCTGCTCCCCAGCTGCCCCTGCCTCGGGAGACCTGCAGTGTCCCACCTGCCTGTCCATCTTTGGATCCTGCACACAAAACTCTGATATTGTGACGTGTCCTAAGGGCACCAGTCATTGTTACCAGGGTCACATTGCTCTCAGGGGAGGTGAGTGCTGAAGGTCAGGTCTCAAGGATGAAGGGGCTGGGGGCCTGAATTCACTGGTCCTGAGGTGGGAGGGCGCTTGAGACCCTGGCTTATGCGTTTGAGGGTGGAGGGGGCTGGGGACCCAGATTTTCTAGGTCGGAGGGAGGAGGGGCCTAAGAGCCTGGTCTCTTGGTCTGAGGAGGGGAGGGTCTAGGACTCCTAGGGTTTAGGAATTTAAGCTGAAGAAATCTGAGCCCTCTCTGACTCATATTCACTCTCCAGGTGGGCTGAGCTCCCCAGTGAAAATCCAGGGCTGCATGGCCCAACCTTCCAGCTTCTTGTTGAACGGTACCCAGAATATTGGGGTCTTTTCCGTGATTGAACACCGTGATGAGGCTATAGTGCCAGATGGAGCTGCCCCTGCCCCCTACCTGGCTTGGGTGGCACGGCTGGGACTATCCCTAGCCCTTTGGTGTGGGACGCCCTCCCTGCTGACCCCATTTCCCCATGATTCTTAGGCCTTGCTGACCCCCTAGCCCAAACCCTCCCTCTGACCTCATAACTAAACAGCCTTGGACACTGAATTATTTCCCAGTCCGCTACACGAGTTATCACCCACACCCACCCCACGTACTGTATGACCCGATGACAGGGCCTTGGAGCAGCTGAACTTGCCCTGCAAGAGGGTGGACATTCAAGCAGTGGCCCCGTGTGTGTGATAATAAAGACGTTGTCCTTTCCCCCAAATGCTGGGGTTTCCCTACGCGAGGGGAGGGGAGGGCTCCCAGAGATCTCGCAGATTCACCATCTCAGGCTGCCCTTTACTGATCTGGTCCACATCCCCATTGGACCCCACTGGGTGGCAGCAGTGTCCTCAGGTTGCTGCAAGTAAAAGTATTTGGGCATCGCCATGACTTTGGAGGCGAAGGTACACCGGGACCAATGAGGCTTCTATCCCAGTAGCCAGGGCCTCAGCACCGACAGCGGGCTCACCCCACTTGAATAACTTAAGGGTTTGTGTGAAGCAGAGAAACAAGAGGCTTTGCACAGTTTCCTGAGGCTGGCATCATTGGGGCTGTTATCATCCTAGGCCTGAAACGCTGAGGAGAAGTCATGACCATTACTAAAATCTGGAGTGGGTGGTGTTTAGAGAACGCTGCCTGACAGGATCTCTGATCCCAGGCCGAAAACCGACCCAGCCCACAGCGACACTACAGGGAGGGAGCTGGGGTATTAATACCCCAGCGTCACTCAATGTCCGCCCTCTGGTCTCCTGTTGGGTCTCCCCATTGACTGAACCCAGCCGGAAGGGAGGAGATCCCACTGACAGTCCCCACAGCACAGGGCAGGGGGAGAAAGGGAGAGAGTGAATTTGAAGAAGGAAACAGAAAGTGTCCAGCACAGCCACCCCTTTCCTTTGTCCCGATGAAAATCACAGTCCTCAATACAGAAGACGCACTTCCCACCCGTTACCATATTGTGCTAATGATAATGGGTCACACACCCACGGCGTTAGATAACCAGTTCTTCGTGTACCACGGTGAGAGGAAGATGGGGAAAAACAGCACATGACGAAGATGAAAAGGTGCTGACTGTGTAGCTGGTGGTGATCAGAGCTGCCCGCTCCTACCACCCATTCTACGTTCTCTTGCCACCTGCCAACACCTCCTCGGGACAACTGGTGTGACACAAGTCTTCATTCTTAAGGGAAGTAAGTGCTCAGTGGTCTCGTCTTTATTGGCTCTTGGCCACTTTCTGCTGAACAGGGCCACCGGCCAAGGAGATATTACCGCCAACGCGTCCCCTGGCTTCCAAACAGCCTTCCTTGATCCAGCAACCCAGCCTCCCTCTGGTGGTCAGGTTCCCTCTGGCTATCAGCAGAGTGGCCGTCGTCTCTGCCTGTTGTTTCAGCAGCGCAAGGAGCACAGAACGGCGAGGGGGCAGTCCTGGCTTCCGATTGATTAGAGCTCTGATGGGGTTCCTCACCCACACCAAGCCCAAGGTCACAGAGACCAGGAGCAAAAATTCTTTAAGCGGGTTGTTAGGTGTACTAGTGGGAGGGGACACCCCCTTATCCTCCCCTGATTCATGGAGCCCTGCATTCTGGCTCTGGGAGAGGTGACACCATAGACTGGCCACTGGTTCAAGACATAGAGCATCTCCTGTTGGGTGGCAGGGTACCTTCTCTCACCCGGTGCCCTCATCAACCATCACGGCCATTCCACCCTTCCGATAAGTCAACTGTCTCTGTGTAGTGGGGCACCTGGAAGATCAGTGAGCTCCATGGATGGGAGTTAATTGCCTCATTTCCTTTGCCTTAAAATATGTCCTCTAGCTGGAAGCAAAACTTCCTGGGATACCGTAGCAATAGAACAGACGTCTCCTAAGTTCCCAAATGGCAGGGTTGACAGAAGCATTGAGTACGAGGAAGGCAAATCAGAACCCACAGTGTGTATCTATCCCTGTGGGGAGAAAGCTCAGTCCGCTCGAGGGTGGGCTATGTCCTGGGTAGTCCTGCTGTAGAAAGACACCATAACAGGCTTAGAGTTGGCCTCTGCCTCTGTTGGTCTGGGCACTGAGTACAGTCAACAGCCAGGTCACGTTGGGGAGAGTTAGCCCATTTGTTGTTACCATGTGGAGCCTCCACCGCCCACATGGCCACTTTGCACATGGGCCCAGTGTGCAAGCACTGATGGGAGAGAAGCCGCCTGACACTGTCCGCAGGATACCAAGGGTACCCATGCTCAGGGCATGGGTTCTGGTGGGCATTCGTGTGGGACGTGAACATCTTCACACTCTGTGCCCATCCCCAGAGGACCTTACACGTATCCCCCCGTCTTCATTTGATACCTTTCTTCTTACCAAGTCCTTGACCAAACGGCTCACCAGGGGTCCATGCCGAAGTGGACCTGAGGACCTCTCTCCCTCCCACAAAGTGGAGCCCTGAAGTTTTGCCGCCTGAAGGATGTCCCTACATCACTCTTTCAGGACCACACGTGCGAGTGCTCACACAGCAGCTACCCACTCCTGCCTGGCACCAGCCCACGCTCCTGATCTGTCCGTACACCTAGTCTGTGCCTTCAATCCCCCTGTAAACAGATCCCAGGGAATCCCCATGAGCTCATAGGGGTGGGTGGGGGAAGAGGCAGGAGAAGTGGGTGCCATGGGTGTCTGGGCCACCTGCTGGGGCGTCCACCTGTGCCCCGATCTCATACACACCTTCTCCATGGGTGGCAGATGCTGCTGTGCGTGCCCAACGTCATGGTTTGGTAACTTGGCTGCACCCAGTATGTGATGTGCAGTTCAGGTCACAATGCTCTTGGTGTCCCATGGTCAGGTATTCAAACTTTACTGGGTCCCAGTAATAAGCCAGGAGCTGTTTCCCAGATGGAGGTTAGTTATTTGCAGAAGAGGACATACCTTTGCTCCAAAACCCCAAGGTTCTGCACTAGGATTATCCTATTATCTCTTTATGTCACAGAAACTTTCAGGGACATTGGGTCTCTTGGGTCAGATGACCTGAGGTTCAGAGCAGCTAGGTTTCCAGTCTGAACCTGCATCAGTGCCCTTTCCTGCTCTAGGATCCACTCAAAACTGGCAATCTTATGGGTTCCCTCACAAATGAGTAGGAGTAGTAGGTCAAAATGCTTCCCCCCCAGCCAACTCCTAAAGGACTGATCTTTTCTGTAAAGGGAGCCACACAAGGTGTAGCAAATTGTTTAGAAGGAATATTGAGACATGCCCCAGACCTCTAGTCCCCTAGGACTTACACCAGTGTGATGGGGTGGGGAGTAGATGACGCACAGTTTATCCTCCACCCTGTGGCACACGTGTGTTATCATCAAGGGTGCCTGCGACTTCTTGTTCACTGTCTGATTAAATAACATAAATCCATCGATGAAGTGGACCAGTGTGATGTTCTGTAGAAAATCAGACGATCAAGGTCCCTCTGGGACAAGAGGGCAGGAGAGTTGACCAAGACATGAGGCCGGAAAGTGAAGGCATCCTCTTGTCCCTGAAATATAAGTGCTCTGACTATCTCTGCCAACGAATACAGAACAACGAATTGCTAGATCTGTAAGAAACCACATACAGAACCGTAGCTGCAATTATCATCGCCACTTACATTTGCCAGAAACTCTCATCATTCTCTAGACCGAGATGCGAGAGCCACCTAGGTCCCTGTGTCTCTCATGCTGTGGTGTTGGCATTAATCTCAGAAATTCCCCCACGGGTGCATTATAGTTTCTGATTTACCATCTTGGTGGGCGTGGTAATAGTTTCAGGAGTACCATTCGGTCTTTCTTACCATAACAGCCCTCACTCCATGGGTCAGGGAACCTACGTGATGGCTTTTCCAGTTACCTGTTCCTATTATACATTCTAGGATGACATAAATAACAGGATGAGTCTGTGGTCCTCTGAAGCCCACTGGGAAAGGGACTTGAGCCAAAAGTCTGTCTACACCCTCACCTGGCTCACGGTGGCGAAAAGCATCCATCCAGAGCTATCATCCAAGTAATCCTCACAAGGTCTGAGCATTTATTTCCCTTTGACCAGTGCCCAAGTCCTCCAGATAAATGCACGCCCCCACCCGCCCCCCTGCAACCAGTCTTTCTGGTGTTGGGGGAAGATTCACTGCCTACACCCATGGTTGCACTGCAGGGTCCTTCTCAAACGGGCCCGGCCTCCTTGCTCATTCACGGGGTTCCAGGTCTATGAACTGGCTTAGTCTGGGAATTGGATAAGAAGTCATAAGTCCCTGGCATGGTGACCTAAGATCTCTTCCCGTCAGAGCTAGAAAATTCCCTGCACCTTTAGGGACCCCCGGTCATTTAGCTTTGCCATGGATCCCCACCTGTCAAAACACTCTGATGACATTTTTGCTCTGTGGCTTGTTCCAGTGACTGGGGCCACATTGTCCTGCATACCCAGTGACACCACCTGGCTGCTCCCAAATCCTGTTTTTCCAGCATTCCCATAAGCATCTTCTGCCTCAGAGGTTCTTCTGCCACCACAGCGCTCTCGCTGTCCCCTCCTCCGATGCCTTCCCACGGGAGAGGATAAGGAGGTGACTGAGGAGGCTGCGCAAGATGGACTGTTTCCAGCTTCCCCTGGTCCCCAAACTTGGGACTCTATTTCTCTCCAGTACGCTGGAGAAGTTCTAGCATTGAGTCCAGATAGGAACTCACTAACCTAGCAGGCTCATAATGATATTCCCAGATGCTTGAACCCACACCTGCAACCCTATATCCCATGTTAAAGAATTTGGCCCCATGAAGCCTTTCTCCTGGTCCTATCTGGTCTCACACCCTTAGAATCTGTATCAGCCAGGGTCCAGGCAGGCATCAGGAACCACGCACCAATTTTAAAGAGGAAAGTTGTTTTTTTGTTTTGTTTTGTTTTGCGGTACGCGGGCCTCTCACTGTTGTGTACTCTCCCGTTGCAGAGCACAGGCTCCGGACGCGCAGGCTCAGCGGCCATGGCTCACGGGCCCAGTCGCTCCGCGGCACGTGGGATCTTCCCGGCCCGGGGCGCGAACCCGTGTCCCCTATCATCGGCAGGCGGACTCTCAACCACTGCGCCACCAGGGAAGCCCAGGGGAAAGTATTTTGGTTTTGGTTTTTGGTTTTTGGGTGTTTTGGCCACGTGGCATGCGGGATCTTAGTTCCCCGACCAGGGATCGAACCCAGTTAATATAAAGAATCATTAATGAATTTCCTGGCGGCCCAGTGGTCAGGGGGTCAGGACTCCGTGCTTCCACTGCAGGGGGCACTGGGTTCAGTCCCCAGTCGGGAAGTAAGATCCCTCGGCGTGACCAAAAAAAAAAAAAAATAGAAAGAGAATCATTAACTAGTAACAGGGGATGAGGATTAAGAGGGGATGGGTTACTAAGGGGTAAAGAAGGGTAAAGAGAACTTTAAAAGATAAGAGAATAGCAAGCAGATCTAGGGAGCAACCTCTATACCTGTGGCTGGAAGACAAGCTCTCCCTCCTGCGGTGTCCGTTTAGCACCCTCTACTGGCAAAGCCTAACACTGTGCCAGGGAGACGATGAAAAATGCTTGCAACATCCAGCAGGGTGACGAAGAGTGGATCTGGAGCTGAGAGGCAATAAATGGATAACTGGCACAGGGTCTGTTCATACACATGCTCCAGGACTCCTGCCAGTACAGACTGGTGAGGTCCTGTAACGCTCTCAGTGTGTGGCATGCCCATGCCGGACCAAGCCCCGTGCTCCTCTGGACTACGTTGGAAATTCACTCTTGTGGGTCTGGAGGATAAGCGGTCCCCTATAAGGGGACCCTGTCCCATGTATGAGGGTCACACTGTCTTCTCCCCACCCCCGCAGCGCCTTTTCCTTAGCACAAAGTGGCAGGGTTGAACATTCACCTGGCAGTGCAACTCTGTAACACTTTCACTCAGACTTTGGGCTTCGTCCTCAGCCATATGTGCCCTGTGACTACAGGAAACAAGGGACGCTCTGCTAAGGGAGCTTTCTGAGTGTCCATCACATTTCCATTTGGACAGTCTCATCTTTCAGTTGCTTCTTTTCCCCACGTTTGCTCTCTAGGGTCATCCGTAGAAACCAGCTGACACCACAATCAACCTAGGCACCGCTGCTGCCATAGTAACAAAGTGCCACACCCACATCGACTCCCAATACCTTGCTTTCCACCTGCACTTCTTTCACTGTTACCACCAGTGATAATCTTGTAACAGGGAAGAGCCAATTTTGACTCCAAGTTAGATCTGTTTCTTTGACTTTAGGCTTTGCTTTTCCTTGCTTTTGTTATTATAATCATACATAATGGCCTGCCTCAAGGAACCCTACCCGCCTGTAAATGGCTGCAAGAAAGAAGAAATTAACACGTCCCATCCCCAAGGATGGCCATTCCAGGAGATGTTTTGCAAGACTGATGGCCCTTTTTATTTTACTTCCTCCCTGCCTCTCCCTCTCTATTCTGCCTTTTTACTTTACTTTCCTCTCTGATTCTATAAAAGAAACTGGCATCCATGATCTCGGAGAGGCAGCAGTGAGTGGTGGTGTGAAGCGAGATCTTAATTCCCTGCCCAGGAATTGAACCTGGGTTGCCTGGATGAAACCAGGAATCCTAGCCACCACACCCCCTGGCTCTTGCCCCCGGTGGAAAATGCATATCTCACGGAGGCAAAAACTGTAAAAACAGGTACAAAGTTTATTATTAGAGACATAGCACAACAACAGGTGGGAGAGCACACAGAGAAACTGTTTAGTTAAGACAGAAGCAAGGCAGAGATGCACCCTGGGAGAGGAAGGGTGTGGGCATCCCCCCAGTGAGGAGGAGCGCAGTAGAGACGCGGTTAAGTCACTTATACAGGGCAGTTCTTCCGGGTCTCTGTTTACCTCTGGCCAATTATCTGGTTTCTTTTTCCACACCTGACCTGTCCTAGGACCCTCCCCAACACGTGTGCACAACTTTTTTCCCAGATGGATTACAGCCCAGAGGCCGGTGGACAGCCTTAGCATCACATATTATGGGGTGGTGCCCCCTCCTTTTTGACCCCCAAGGAGCCCTTCTGCGCATGTGCAATGTTTCCCTTGCCCCAAGGATGGGAAATGTATGACCTCTTGATCTTTTTCTTTTTTTTTAATAAGTCAAATTAGTTTGTTTTTTTTTAATTTATTTATTATTTATTTATTTTTGGCTGTGTTGGGTCTTCGTTTCTGCGCGAGGGCTTTCTCTAGTTGCGGCGAGCCGGGGCCACTCCTCATCGCTGTGCGCGGGCCTCTCGCTGTCGCGGCCTCTCTTGCTGCAGAGCACAGGCTCCAGATGCGCAGGCTCAGTAGTTGTGGCTCACGGGCCTAGTTGCTCCGCGGCACGTGGGATCCTCCCAGACCAGGGCTCGAACCCGTGTCCCCTGCAATGGCAGGCAGATTCTCAACCACTGCGCCACCAGGGAAGCCCCTCTTGATCTTTTAACAGGGTTTAGTCCCACTCTGTCCCGGCCATAAAAATGTCCAATGTCTAGTTATTTACCCTATTTCTGTTGCTGGTTTTTATATTGAGGTGCAGATCTCGAAATATAGACAGGGGTCCCGTCATAAATATGCAGTCCTGGAGCCCGTTTGTCTCTTGCTTCAGGAAATGTAAACGGGGGCTGGGAATGAATGTCCGGCCTGGAGCCCATCTTCTTCTCACCCCAGGAAGTGTGAACAAGAGGCCAGTTGTAAATGTCTCTCCTGGAGCCCATCTATCTCCTGCCTCATCCAGACCCTGATAAGTTGGGTTTTGGGGGGAACCCTAGTCCACCATCTTCTCAGTCTCCTGGCTTTCCAAATAAAGTTGTATTCCTTGCCTCAATACCTCGTCTCTGATTTATTGGCCTGTTGTGCGGCAAGCAGAGTGAGCTTGGACTCCGTAACAATTTGAGCAACTGTGAAATTTCCATAGGCCTTGTCTCACCTGTGCCCCACCAAGGTGGTTCTCTCTGTGTGGGTTTCCATGTGGTGGAAACCTAATTCCAGAATACAATTTTGTTGGTCTCTTTCTGGGTGACACTGCTCATTCTAATTATTGAATTGGTCAGGGTCCCAGCAGGAAATGAATGGTATACCCAAGCTGGGTAACTTGAGTAGAATTTATTAAAGGGAGTACTGCTTACAACTGTTAAGGTTGGATCCAGGGAAACCACAAAGGATTGTGCAGGAGTTGGGAGTAATCATGTATTTCATTTTATTTTTTTTAACCTTTTTTTGGGGGGGCTGTGCTGCATGGCTTGCAGGATCTCAGTTCCCTGACCAGCTATTGAATCTGGGTCCAGCAGTGAAAGCCCAGAATCCTAACCACTAGGCCACCAGGGAACTCCCTCATGTACTTTAAACATATCACTGTGACAACATATAACAAAGAGTCAGGACCACCGTGACCATTGCACAGGTCATGCTGTGCATTGCACAAATGCTCTACATCTAGGGGGTGCCATGCACTTGATAGATGTATAACTGGTATGAAAAGACTCAATACTGAAACAGGGGGAGAGAGCTCCCTTCTACATAAATCTCCACTTGAACACAAGGCCATGCACACTCGTGGTGTGCTGGTAAATGTTGAACAACTGCTTCCCTGAAGGGAGAAATAAAAGCTCTGATCTGTAGCATTTGCCAATGCCCATAGTATAAATACTCCCACTGTGGCTGATTTCAAGCTACCACGATGTCCCTGCCCATGGAGTTGGGAAGAAATGCCCACGAACAACCGTTATTTCTACTATACAAATACAATATCTATAAATAGCCTCAAGAACATAGATAATAGTGAAATGTAGAAAGATAATTTAGGAAGTGACGATTTTTGAGTATTTGTTACCTTTGTTTTAATGTAATTTAGTTGTAAGTTGACATAATTTAATTTTTAATGCTGGCTGTGTTTAGCAACTGGCTTGCAAAATTCCTGAAAATGTCAACGTTGGCTCTCATGAACCGGGTGGAGTTAGTCCCAGCACAGCACTACGCACACCCCAGAGAGAGCCGAGGAGTATGCACACATGGGCTTGGCCATACCCTGCCCTGAGAGCCCTCAAGGATCCCCTGAGCTCTCGATTCTTAAAGAATAGATTCTTATCCCCCCTTCCAGCTCTGAACGTGTCAGGGTGCCCTCATCTCTGGGTGTGTGAGTAGGGGACCAAGTTTGGTCACTGCCAAAAGCATGTGCACCTCAGTATCCAAGGTATGTGGTGTGTGAGCATGGACGCCATGGGCACTGTGGGTCTCCCTATTGTGGCTTGAGAAGTCACCCAAGATGACGAACACTTACAATTCCCAAGATACAAGAAGGCTGGATTCTCCTGGTGGAAGAACAGTGGTAAAAGAAAAAGCAATGGGTGCAGGCCACTGAAAGCTAATACAAAATAAGAAACTGGAGCCAGGTATACAAAAGACAGAATTTTCCTATGATGTGCACCAGTCGGTGACCAATCAGATGAGACAACTGTAAAACTCAGGTGACCAGAGGCATATATTTGGTCTGACTTTTTGTACCTTTTTTTTTTTTTTGGCCAAACGGGCGAGGCTTGCGGGATCTTAGTTCCCCCTCCAGGGATCAAACCCAGGTCCTCGGCAGTGAAAGCACCTAGTCCTAACCACTGGACAACCAGGGAATCCCCTGCACCTCTTAAAAACTTTCCAATGAGAAAGATTAATTAGGAAACTCAAATTTACGTTATGACCCCAGCCAAGAATCAATTGCTAATTTTTAATGCCAAATTTAGGCTTAAATTGAATAGAAGCTCCTATTTGTACTTCCTTTTAAACCATTCTATTTGACTTCTACCCAACCTGTCCAATAGCTCGGCCTCGCTAGCAAAAATAACATTCAGTGTTCACATCTCACGCCTGAGATTTTTCTTTAACGCTATTTTCTGCAGGTCTAGCCACAAATGGATACTTGGGTTTGCAACAACATATTATGTTAGTTATCTACTGATACCTTCCAAACCATCACAAATGGTCACTTAAAACAACAGCCATTTGATCTGTTTACAATTCTATGGGTCATCAACTAGAACTGGGCTCAGCTTGTGGTTCTTCTGCTGGTCTCACTTGGAGACGCTCATGTGTCTGCATTTGTCTGACAATTTGATTGAGGCTGGTGGGTCTAAGATGGCATCACTCACACGTCTGACAGTTGGTGCTGGTTGTGACCTAGGCCTCTCTATGTGGTTTCTCATGCTCAGTATTAATCCATGTTTCTTTAAGTGATGGTCTCCAGGCAGCAAAATAGGGGAAACCCCAATGTGCAAGCGCTTCGTGTTTGCTAATGTCCCATTGGCCAAAACAAGTCACATGGCCCCACCTAGCTTTAAGGGATGGAGAAACAGGACTCTGCCTTTGGATGGGAAGAACAGCAAAGACACATTACAAAGGGATGGGAGGAATTTGTAGCCATTAAACAATCTACCCCATACACTACCTATAACAGATTTTCAGATGAAGAGGTGGTTCTGTTTTCTGTAGCTGTCTCTTGACACAGAGGCCTGGCATTTTGTAGAATTCTCTTCGGCTCCCTGAGTTTCTGGGACCTGAGAACACTTCATTCAGTGAAAGAACCTCTGACCACTTTGGGATCTTAATTACTTGAGGGCGAAGGTGAATGAATTCATTGACTCCCCTTTCACCTCTTTGTCACTGTCACTATTAAGAATCTTTACTGAGTTACTGATGGCTTTAAAAACTGAACCCAAAGGAAGATTTACTTTATTTACATCAATAATTAACATTTTAAACCCACACTAACTCTCGTTAAAATGCCCGCTTAGGGTTACCTTATTTAGAGGTGGGTTAGGGCCATCTTCACAATGCCAAAAATTAATTTAAAACACACAAATAAAAATGTCATGTCTCCCTGACCAGGGCTAAGTGAGCAGATACAGGCAATTTAGAATAGAGATAAAACCCCTTATTTAAGCTTGTGAGTTTGCGTGCAAAGAAACTTAAAATAACCTTCCAGGGGGCTATATATGGAACAATGTCCAAAGCTCACACAGAAAGAGAAAACATTCCAATTTCAATAAGCCAGGCAGAGAGACCTTGTTGAACACATAGGACATTCAGTGGAGACCCCAGAAAAGTTATAATTTATGAGTAGAGCTAAACCAGCCCTAGAGTAAAGTCTATTCTATACCCATGTTAACAAAGCTTAACTATTCTATATTATTCTCTATTCTATACTCTTAAATATTCCTATATATTAGCAATGAACAACTGGAAAGTGAAATATTTAAAAATACCACTTGCAAAGGCATCTACACACATAAAATATCAAATAATAAATTTAACAAAATATGTGGAAGACTTGTACACTAAACTCTAGTGAGTATAACTAACAGAAGTGAAAGAAGTCTTAGGTAAGTGGAGAGAGATATCATGTTCATGGATTGGAGGACTCAATATTGTGAAGATATCAATTCTGCCACATTGACGTACATATTCAATGCAATTCAAATCAATTAAAATAAAATTCCAATTCCAATCAAAAAGTTTAGCAAGTCTTTTGTAGTGGCTGACAAGCTGATTCCAAAATTTATGATGAAGTGCAAAGGCCCTATAATAGCTAAGACCATTTTACAAAAGTAGAAGAAAGTTGGAGGATTTACACTATCTGATTTTAAGGCTACTACAAAAACACAGTGATCTGGGACTTCCCTGGTGGCGCAGTGGTTAAGAATCTGCCTGGCAGTGCAGGGGACACGGGTTTGAGCCCTGGTTCGGGAAGATCCCACATACTGCGGAGCAACTAAACCCATGCGCCACAACTACTGAGCCCACGTGCCATAACTACTGAAGCCCGTGCACCTAGAGCCCACGCTCCGCAACAAGAGAAGCCACCACAATGAGAAGCATGCGCACTGCAACAAAGTGTAGCCCCTGCTCACTGCAACTAGAGAAAGCCCGGGCGCAGCAACGAAGACCGAACACAGACAAAAATAAAGAAAGAATTAATTAATTAATTTAAAAAAATACAGTGATCAACAGAGTGTGGTATTATCTAGATGTATATGTTAAATAGAACAGAGCAGAGTCCAGAAATGTATATGCATATGATCAACTGATTTTCAACTAAAGGTCTGAAAGTAATTTAATGAGAAAGGACAATCTTTTCTACAAAGGATTCTAGAACTGGTGGATTTAGGGAGAAAATGGACCTCAATCCTTACCTCACACCATTCACAAAAATGAACTCAAGGGCTTCCCTGGTGGCGCAGTGGTTGAGAGTCCGCCTGCCGATGCAGGGGACACAGGTTCGTGCCCCGGTCCGGGAAGATCCCACATGCCGTGGAGCGGCTGGGCCCGTGAGCCATGGCCGCTGAGCCTGCGCGTCCGGAGCCTGTGCTCCGCAACGGGAGAGGCCACAACAGTGAGAGGCCCGCGTACTGCAAAAAAAAAAAGAACTCAAAATGGATCATAAACCTAAATGCAAAGGCAAAATGATAAATCTTCTAGAAAAAAACATAGCAAAAACAATTTTTGTGACCTTAGGGTAAGTGAAATTTTTATATTGAACACCAAAAACCATGAATCATGAAAAAAAACGGATAAACTGGGCTTTCTCAAAATGAAAAACGTCTTCTCTTCAAAAGATACCATTTTCTTAACAGTAAAAAGACAAGTCCCAGACTGAAAGAAAATACTTGCAACACATATATTGAAAACATGAAGCACTCTTATAATGCAATAAGATGGCAAATAACTCAGTGTTGTTTTTTTTTAACACCTTTATTGGAGTATAATTGCTTTACAGTGTTGTGTTAGCTTCTGCTGTAAACAAAATGAATCAGCTATATGTATACATACATATATCCCCCTATCCCCTCCTTCTTGCGTCTCCCTCCCACCCTCCCTATCTCACCCCTCTAGGTGGTCACAAAGCACCGAGCTGATCTCCCTGTGCTATGTGGCTGCTTCCCACTAGCTATCTATTTTACGTTTGGTAGTGTATATATGTCCATGCTACTCTCTCACTTCGTCCCAGCTTACCCTTCCCCTCCCCATGTCCTCAAGTCCATTCTTTATGTCTGTACCTTTATTCCTGTCCTGCCCCTAGGTTCATCAGAACCTTTTTTTTTTTTTAGATTCCATATATATGTGTTAGCATATGGCATTTGTTTTTCTCTTTCTGACTTACTTCACTCTGTATGACAGTCTCTAGGTCCATCCACGTCACTACAAATAACTCAATTTCATTTCTTTTTATGGCTGAGTAATATTCCATTGTATATATGTGCCACATCTTCTTTATCCATTCATCTGTCAATGGACACTCAGGTTGCTTCCATGTCCTGGCTATTGTAAACAGTGCTGCGATGAACATTGTGGTGCATGACTCTTTTCGAATTATGGTTTTCTCAGGGTATATGCCAGTAGTGGGACTGCTGGGTCATATGGTAGTTCTATTTTTAGTTTTTTAAGGAATCTCCATACTGTTCTCCATAGTGGCTGTACCAATTCACATTCCCACCAACAGTGCAAGAGGGTTCCCCTTTCTCCACACCCTCTCCAGCATTTATGTGTTTGTAGACTTTTTGATGATGGCCATTCTGACCGGTGTGAGGTGATACCTCATTGTAGTTTTGATTTGCATTTCTCTAATGATTAGTGATGTTGAGCATCCTTTCATGTCAAATAACCCAGTTTTAAATGGGCCAGTGATTTGAACTGACACTTTGCTAATAAAGGTATACAAATAGTTAATTGGCACATGAAAAGTTACTCAACATTTTTCATTATCAGAGAAATGCCAGTTAAAAGCATAATGAGAGGGCTTCCCTGGTGGCGCAGTGGTTGAGAGTCCGCCTGCCGATGCAGGGGACGCGGG
>NW_006786304.1:3076735-3083873 GCF_000442215.2 Lipotes vexillifer | reverse complement strand
CTTAAAAAAAAAAAAAAAGCAAAAAAAAAAGCATAATGAGATACTACTACACACGCTCTAGAATGGTTAAATTTAAAAGTCTGACAAAACCATGGGTTAGCAAGAATGTGGAGCAACCGGAATTCTCCTACTTTGTTGGTGAGAGTGTAAAACTGTGGGACCACTTTGGAAGAAGTTCTGGAAATTCCTTATAAAACCTACTATGCACCTACCCTACGCCCCAGCAGTTCTACACTCACCCTAGAAAATGAGGATATATGTCCAAACAAGGTCTTTTTATATTAATGTTTATAGGAGCTTTATATAGTAGCAAGCATTTACTGGATGCCTACACTGTAATCATGTGCTGGGTACACAGGGATGGATCAGACACAGTTGGAAGGAACCAGACACACATATAAATACACCCAGACATGGTCTACACATAGAGCCATACATGTACACATAACATACACAGAGACACAGGCATGTACACACAGAGAAACATGCACAGACACACACACACACGCATACAGAGACACGGACATGTACATGTACAGAAGCGTACACACAAACTCACATGGACACACAGACACACACGCACACACACAGCCATTGTACCATAAAGCAAAAATTCCTAATACAAAGGCAAAGACAAAACACTTTGGACATCAACGGTTTAGCGAATATTTACTGAGCATCAGGAAGACCAGGAGACAGAGGGGGAGGTGCGCACGACGTCAGGGAATAAGTAGAGGACAGAAGGGCATCCCAGGGTGATAGAACAGCTCCTGTGAAGGCCTGGGGGTCAGAGAGGGCTGGGTACAAGCACATAGAGATTGCTCAAAATAGGCCACAGCAAGAGCCCCTGTTGATGTAGAACTGAAGGGCTGAAACATGAGTGGCCTTGACTGTCCCCATAAGGGGTGGTGGTCCCAGTGAGAAGGGTGGGTCGGCACAGTCAGGAAGAGCCCAGCAGTTAAAAGCCTAGTGTCTGAATCGGAGACATGGGTGCTAGTCCCAGCTTTTGAGCGTCATCATCTCCTTGAGCCTCATCCCCCAATGTGATGTGTATTTATTTAACAAGCCCCTTCTATTACCAGGCTCTGTCGTAGATGCCGGGGATACACCAGGGAATAAACAAATCAAAACCAAACGCCCTGTCTTTATGGAGCTTGCCTTCTTATTGGGGAAAGTAGTCAATGAACATAGAAATAAATATAGACAAATAATATGTCTGGCAATGATAAGTGCTCAGAAGAAACTCAAGCAGAGCAAGGGGTCAGAGACTGACATGGCTGCTGTTCTAAACAAGAGTCAGCGAAGAGTGCTGTTATAACAGAGATAAGAATGAAGGGAGGAAGTGGGCATAAGGTGGATGGTTTCAGAGAGATGGAGGAGCATATGCAAAGGCCCTGAGGTCAGCGTGTGCCCGCCATGTGTTCCTGGAACAGCCTGGAGGCCAGTGTGGGTGGAGCAGAACGAACGAGGGAGGGCAGAACAGGACTTGGGGACAGAGTAGGGCATTAGAGACCATCTTAAGGACTTACACTCTCTCTTGGGGTAAAACGGGAATCCACTGGAAGGCTTTACACAGATGTGACACAATCTGACTTATATTTACCAGATCACTCTGATACCAAGAGGGAAATAGACTGAAGTGGGGCAAGGGCAGCACGTATTGCAATAATCCAGGTGAACAATGATGGTCCCGTTAGTGTTTAAAAAAGATGTCCTCACTATAGGTGAGCCATTTGATTCATTCTGTTTTCATTTTATTTTCCATATAATGTCATAAATAACTTGCCAACCATTGCTCTAGACTAACCTTCTCATTTTCCAGATGAGGAAACCGAGGCTCAGAAAGGAAAAGAGATCAGCTCAGGCTTAAGAAAGATCCAGGGATTTCTCTCTCACCAAAGCGGCAGAGCCACTTCCCCCGCAGGGGTGGTGGTGAAAGGTCCCTACAGGTATATAAACAGAAATGGGGTGAAGAATAGAGGAAGGGGTCTTACACTTCCAAGGTTCCTTCCAAACCTGAGATGGAGGGACTCTATGGCCAGGTCACCTGGAGTGTGACTTAAGAATCATCTTCCCAAGCCTGTGACTTGGAGGGACAGACACAGGCTGAGAAAGGGGGCACTTTCTTCCCAGATGCTTTGATGTGGAATCACTCAAAGATGTCAGAGACAGGGCAAGCCTGAAGGCAGGAGAAATCCTACAGCCTCCCTGAGAACTGAACCTATATCTGATCCTTACTCTTCTCATAATAGAATCAGATGGGCAGGCTTGGGTAGAAAGGGGTGTTTCCCCTACAAACTCACCCACTGGGATGCACTATATATACCTTGTGTTAACAGGGAACCCAGAATTCAGCTCACTGTTCTGGCCTATTTGGAATTCCTGAGTGAGCCTCTGAGCCCCTGACTCGCTCCAGGGATACCCCCTCAGTCTTGCATCTTCAAACCCTCCCTCACCAGCCATCAAGGTAGCCTCTGTGGGAAGCAAAGGCTGCATCAGGAATGACGTTAACACAGAAGAAATTGCAAAATGGTAGCAGGATGCCCCTGGAGCGCTATTCCGCACTCACTGCTTCATCTGTAACACAAGTCTCTCTAACAGGCTGTTATGGGTGGTATTGCCCCCAGATTCACATGTTGAAGTCCTGACCTCCATTACCTCAGAAAGTGACCTTATTTAGAAATAGGATCCTCACAGGCATAATGAAGTTAAAACAAGGACATTAGGGTGGGACCTAATCCAACTGGTATCCTCATACTAAGGGAAAATCTGGACACAGACATGCACAGAAGGGGACTTCCCTGGGGGTCCAGTGGTTAAGAATCCACCTTCCAATGCAGGGGATGTGGGTTCGATCTCTGGTAGGGGAACTAAGGTTCCACGTGCCGCGGGGCAACTAAGCCCATGCGCCGCAACTACTGAGCATGTGAGCCACAACTAGAGGGCCTGTGTGCTGCAACTACAGAGCCCACGCACTCTGGAGCCCACATGCCGCAACTAGAGAGCTGCAACTACTAAGCCCGCGCACCACAACTGGAAGAGAAGCCCACAGGCTGCAGTGAAAAGCCCGGGCGCCACAACTAAGACCTGACGCAGCCAAAAATAAAATAAATAAATAAATAAATATATTTTTTAAAAGACATGCATAGAGGGAAGGTGATGTGAACACACAAGAGGAAGACAGCCATCTACAAGCCAAGGAGAAAGGTCTGGAAGAGATCTTTCCCTCACAGCCCTCAGGAGGAACCAACCCTGCTGATACCTTTATTTTGGACTTTCAGCCTCTCAATCTGTGGTACTTAGTTACGGCAGCCTCAGCAAACTAATTAACAGGCCAAGAGATTATTTAAGATGACCTTCACTACAGGTGCTAGAAGCCAGATTTGGGGCTAGGATAGAAGAGGAAGGGTGAGTGCCAGTCAGAGGCATGGGAAGGGATGAGGGCCCTGAGACAAGATTCTGGAGCTTGAAGCAGGTGTCTGTGCAGCTCCCAACCACCCTCTCTGCCCTCCAGTTTCCCCTAACCCATTGGTCCTGCATTGGCAATTGTGGCCAAGACCTGAGACCTTGCACCACACCTATAGGTACACAATGACCCGGGAAAACCACATACTGTTACAGCTCAGAGGAGGTGAGTGCTGGAGGCCTGAGTCCCAAGAAGAAGGGAGGGTGGCTCAGAGTCCTGGGTCCTGAGAGACAGGGTCTTTGGGACCAGAACTCTCTCTTACTGTATATATGAACTGTTCCTAATATTTATGTTAATAACCGTATTAATAATAATATTCTTAATATTAACAGTCCCCAAATGAAAACTCTTAATATATTTTTACATAAAATTTAGAGTTTTACCAACACCATTCTTATTGCGGCATTTTTCTCTATTAAAAATAAATATTCATTTATACCATAGAACTCACAGAAACAGTACCAAGTCTGAAAGAACACAAAGGACATCTCTACTTTATGTTACCTCGGAAAAAGCTTATATATATATACACATATATATACGTGTGTGTGTGTGTGTGTGTGTGTGTGTGTGTGTATGTATATATATATGAAATAGGATTTTCCAGCCATGAACAAGAAATCTGAATGACACAACGTGTTCATGGTACTGACACTGACACGTGGGTTAGATACGATGGCAATCTGTCATTCAGGGGTGCCAGAAGTAACACTGAAGCCCGCATTACCCTATTCAGCTTTCCCGAAGGTCACGGAGGAGGCTGGTGCCATGACGTGTTCAGAGGATGAGGCCTGGGCTGAGCAGGAACCACTGCAAGTGACGGGTGAGGAGGCCAAGTTGACTTCCAGTGGCCATGGCCACCGGATGGGTGCTGGGGCAGGGGCCAGGCTGGAAACATGCGAGGCAACTTGGACAGGGATTAAAGTTCAGTGGGTGAAAGCCAAGGGTTTGACTTCCTAGTGTGGCTGGAGAAGTAGGGACTCTATAGCCCATAGAGAGAAAAGTGTAAGCAAGGCCATTTGGCGATGCACCGCCGGCCCCGCCCTGCAGGCCTAGCGCGGCAAAGACCAGCGAGTTCTAGGTCCCCCCGGCTTGCCGGCCACTCGGCGTCCTGCGCATGCGTACCTGGCAAGACAGCCTGGGATAGGCCAATGGGGTGTGGCGTTCCTCCAGGCTCATCCAATGAGCTCACCAAATGCTTTCGTATCGACCAATGGGGCTTCGAGTGATCTGTCCGGTGAAGCAGGCCCCGCCTTCCGTGCCTCGGAGACACCAGGAGAAGGCCCGGCTGGGCGAGTGGAGCGTCCCAGGGTGTTCCTTCGGCACAAGGAGATTCTTGTGAGATCATATAGAAGCCAGGAGGAATTCTGGTCCCTTAAAGAGTAAAAGGGTGTCTGGGGGGTCCAGATTCCTGGGTCCTGAGGAAAGAGAGGCGGGGGGCGGGGCGTCCGGGACTCCTGGAGCTGAGGGCGGTGAGGGCCGGGGCCCTGCGCTCTTGGGCCGGAGCGGGGGAGAAGCTGGGTGCCCAGAATCATGTGTCCTGACAGAAAAGGTGACTGAACCCAAACTCCTGGATCCCTAGGTAGGACAGGGCTTAGATCTCAGAATCCTGGGTTCTGATGAAGTTGGGGGCTGGGGACGGAGGTTCTTGGGCCGCGAAAGGGCATAGGTTTGAACGTGGACTCTGGAGTCTGAGGGAGAACGGGCCTTTGGGCCAGATTACGGATCCAGAGATTGGAGGGTATGGGGCTGTTGAGCTCCTTGGTATAGGCGGCTGAGTCTGAGAAATCCAGCTACGGAAACTGAGGCTTGGTAACTAGTTAACTTGCCCAAACTCACAAGCTAGATCGGGACAGACTGACTTTAGAGATCATCGTTTTATATACCCGTAAGCTCTGCCCTGAAGTCAGTACTTGTTGCCAGAACTTAGATTTCATCTCGTTCCATGTGGTTGAAAAGCTGCTTCTCCATCAAATCACAGATCCTGATCAGTTCTTCCAAACGTCTCTAAAACAAGCCATGGGAGCCTGTCATTTCCAGGTTTTACTGCTCCTCTTTCTCCTAGGAGCCCCGACCTTGATCTGTATGTATTGGGGATGTGGGGGGAGAGCGGCTGGGTCACGGAGGATGGATTTCTGGTGAAAAAGGAGTGGTTTGGGGCCCCACAGAGAAGGGCAAGTGCTTATCTTTATCTCATTTTCTCCCCAGTGGCACAAAAATTGCATTGTCAAAAGAGTACATTCGTGGGTTTAGAAGCGGATCCAGTAGAGACATTTAACTGGACCACAGACAAAATTGAGACTTGTGACAATGGGGCATTGTGCCAGGAAACCGTGCTGATGATTAAAGCTGGTAAAATGAGAAAGAGGCAGTTGGGCTGGTGGGGCAGGGGCAGGGAGGAAGGTGATTATGTCCGTGTTAATGCGGTTCCCCCTTCCCCAGGCCAAACATTAGGCCCTGCCCCCCATCCACTTTCCTTCCCCTCTTGTCTCACAGCAGGAACCAAGACAGCAATTTTGGCTACTAAGGGCTGCAGCTCAGACGGGGCACCGGCAATAACGTTTATCCAGCACACGCCAGCCCCTGGCCTAGTCGCAATCTCCTACAGTAACTACTGTGAGGACTCCTTTTGCAACAACAAAGAGGACCTACATGAGTTATGGAGGACACAAGAGACTGACGGTACGCTGGGAGGGGAGAGACGGGTGCTGAGAGAAACTCTATACAACCCTGAAAAAACGGGAGGTCTTCCTTGTCTGTGTGCTTACTCAGCTTGGGTCCAAGTGGGCCATACACAAAAGGACCTCAGACCTTTGGCTTGTCTTTCTTTTTCTAAATTGTTACCTTGAGGTCTGGAAACACTGCTCTGAGCAGAGGGGACATCAGTGAAGGCTGGAGTGTAAATGGGGTTTGGGGTTTATTAAGCAATACAATGTCAGTGGAAGTTTCTGAGCAGGGTGGTGGCATCATCCATCCCCCCGTGCTGCATGGCCACAGCCCAGTTCCCCTGTTGGTCCTCAAGGCCTATAGAAATCTGGCCCCGCCTATCTTTTCAGCTCATTTCCTTCTATTCCTTCTCTCATTTATTGTATTCTACTTGGGGCTAGGATTCAAAATATTTAACAGTGGAGGTGGTACTGACCAATCAGAATGGATGCTGGCTATAAAAAAACAGTCCAGTCCCACCTGTGCCTACCAGCTGAGTATCAAGACCACAATTTCTCAAAATTCTCCAATCCACCAAGCCGGCTCACACCTCCAGCCCTTGGTCCTCGCTGTTTCCCTTGCTCCCCTCCCCCACTCCCCTCCCCTCCCCCATTTTCACATAGCTAACCTCTGTTCTTCCTCCATCTCCGCTCAGGCGTCGGCTCTGGGAAAATACCTAACCAAATTATTTTAGGTACTTAGGTGGTCCTCCATTTCTTTGTCAGTAGACCTTGGACACAATTCCTACTGAATTGTATGGTAGTTAATTACTTACACGTCTGTCTCCTTCAAGGCAGGGATCCTAGCTGGCAGGAACTGTGTCCTTTTCATATCTGTATCTCCACACTTAAGCACAGAGTTTGAAAGCCATGTTGGATGGGGTTCTGACAGCACAGAAATCAGCTGGAGAGGGGTGGGGATGTGGTAGTAACAGCCCTTGAGTAAAGAGGCATCAGCAGGAAAGAA
>NW_006786304.1:3074335-3076708 GCF_000442215.2 Lipotes vexillifer | reverse complement strand
CAGCAGGAAAGACTGGAGGAAGAGAAGGCAGCAAGGGGAGGCAACTCAGAGGTGGGACACGCCCTTAATTGTCCCTCTCTCTCCCCCTTCAGCTCCCAGAGGGTCAACAGCCCTCCGCTGCCCAACCTGTCTGGCTTTGGGGTCCTGTCTGAATGCTCCTTCTCTTCCCTGCCCCAACGATACAGATCGATGCTATCAAGGAAAACTTCAGGTCACTGGAGGTAAACTGAACATCTGATGGTTTCAGAAGCTGGAAAACCAGACATCTGAGTGTAGCCCAAGAGGTTCTGACACTCAGGGTTCCAGGAATGAGGGAGGCGTGGACTCCTCTCTGATTTCCTAAAACATCTATGTGTCTCCCCATCCTTCCTTGTTCCATAGGGGACCTCAGCGCACCTTTGGAGATCAAAGGCTGTACATCCGCAGACGGTTGCAGGCTGATGTCTGGGATCTTTACAATAGGGCCCCTGTGGGTGAAGGAAACGTGTCCACTCAGGTCTGTCTCTCCCCGAAAGGTTGAAAGTGGGGCCACGTGTCTTCATGCTTCAGTCTGGAGGTTAGAGCTACTGCTGCCACTGTCGCTGCAAGCGCTTGTCCGTTGAGTAGGTGCTTCGGGTCCCGGGTCACGGGACATCTCTTCTGAGTGGTCATCAGCAAGCTGAGGGGCAGGTGGAAGTCTGAAGAACAGTCCCAGTGGATGCATCTGACGTTTCTAATAAAGTTTCTGCCGTGATGTGTGCGCCTCGGAACTAGAAGTGGCAGATCATTGAGCTAAAAGGGCCCTTAACGTTCATCTTCTCCAACCCGCACATGCTGCAGAAAGGGAATCAAAGATCTAGAAAACTCGAATGAATTTCTCACACTTACATAGCTATGGGCAGAGCCAGGACCACAACTCTGATGTTTTGACCTAAAGTCTGGTTTTCCTTTCACTCTAATAGGTTTCCTTGTCTTGCTAGCTGGACAAGAGGCTAATATTGTCCTCTTCCAGAACGCTCCCAACCCAGTTGTAAGGCCAACGTCACCTGCTTTGGGGTTCTAATATTTCCCTGGGAGGTGTGGCAGAATGAGAAAAATCAGATTCTAAATTCTTCAATTATAGTGGCCCCATCTCCCTCTATCCTGTTTGTCCCTTGCCCACTTTACATCATTCCTTCCCATCTCTGCTGACTACTTAATGCCTCCTCAGTGGACAGAAGGAACTTAGGAGGGACCTGGGGTTCAGTAGGGTCTGATGAATGTTGGTGAAAAACTATTGGGTGGGGAGATCCCTTTTTCACATTCTTATGCTTATTTATTTAACTTATTACTCAAGAATACATAAAGTCTATGTTATTGTAAAAGACTCCAGTGATACAGGAGCTGTATAGAGCAAAGTAAAAGGTAGAGTAAAGGGGAACAGACTTCTTTTCATTTTTTTAAAAAACAGCCTTATTGAGGCTTAATTGACATACAATAAACTGCACTGGGAGTGGGAGGAGAGACTTTTAATACACACTGTTGACCCCTCCCACAAAGGACAGGGGAGTCTGATCATAGTATAGTCCAGCCAAGTTCTTTCTAGAAAGTTCTCTAGTTCTTACTAACTCTTTGAGTTAAAGGCCCACTCCAGCTACTACGTTATCTTTGTTCCCAGGCATCCAGTTCTCCATTGTGTCAGTTTGGTGAATCTCTCTAAAGAGGGAGCGGAAACAGCAACAGATAAAACTTTAACTTAATGAGGGGACATATAAATTTGGGAAATTACAAGCATTCAGAGCCTTGACTGGTAAATACTATTTGGGGTAAAACCCAAAATCAAGAACAAAAAACGAACCGAAAAAGCCAAGTAGCTGTTTCCCATAGGACGCTGGCTTCTTAGTGGCACTGAAGGCAGCTGCAGACATTCCTGAGTACATGGAGGAGAGCACGGTTTTCAAAAATCTGGCCTTGAATTGTTTTGGTGTTTTTAAAATTATGTCTATCATATGCCAAAGAGCTTTATGCAGCATGTACAAATTTCTCAGTCCACAAACTCAAGTGTGCCAACTTTCTTAATTTTTAAATATATAATATAAACTGTTTAAATATATTACTTCTTTTTATGATAACTTTGTTTTTAAATTTATTATTTTTTTATGATAATTTTGTTTATAACAATCCCCCATTCTACCTAGTGGAGTAACCAGTCTGAGTAAACTTGGTCAGGTCAGGGTTTTCTCAGTCATTTCAGATCTAAGTTCAGTCAATTCAGGGCTTGCTCCCCTTTCCACTCTCCTCACCCAGGGCTTTGCTATAGTGCTGGTGGGCAGGAGGTGACTGTCTAGCTTTCACCGCTCATGCTGCTCATGTCCAGGTTCTTACTGATGCCTGGGTTCTCAGCTTGCATTCCTG
>NW_006786304.1:3066523-3074325 GCF_000442215.2 Lipotes vexillifer | reverse complement strand
TTCCTGCTGGCTTCCACTGGGAAATCTTCAACCCTGTCTGGGGATTCATGGGCTCCGCGCAGGCCCCGTAAGCTCTGCCATCCCTCTTAGCAACTTCGGGGCCTCTTCCAACTGCTCTCAAATCCCACCAAGGTCCTTCAGGAATCTAAAGCAGCCTAGGAATCCCATATAGGTGATGAAATTCCTGAAGATCTGGAGAAAAGATCATTTCATAGAGACTTGCTTTCTCCCAAGGTACTTGAGAACTAGATGCGGCCTAGACCCTGCAATTTATCACCCACCATACACAGACCACTATCACACATTCTTCTCAAACCTACTTTTTCTTTTTCCAACAATCATTCCATAGGAATTCCCTGGCGGTCCAGTGATTGGGACTCTGCGCCCTCAATGCCGAGGGCCCAGCGCTGGGGTTCAATCCCTGGTCGGGGAACTGAGATCCCACAACAAACAAAACAATCATGCCATAAAGGCTTCATTCTTAGACTGAAACTTAAAAATTCCAAGTCTAACAAGTCAAAAGTTGGGCCTTTGGAATTACATCAACTTCAATTTACATAGCCTACTCTGAAATTTCAGGGCTGAACATGAAGGTATTTCTGGCTCTTTGCATTTCTAGGGTAATAGGCCTACTGACTGACTGGAGGAGGAGGGGCAAGACAATTAGTACAGAGAATGGAGGCGTGGGGAGATAACAGTAACAGCATAACGTCACCCTGCCGCACATGCGCTTCACCCACCCGGATTTAGCCTCCATCATCACACATGACATTCATTGCTCCCTCCAGGGCTGTGCTCACGTCCTTTCCTCCCCGAAATTCCATTTCCTCTTCCCACCTACCCACCCCAGAGGGCCCCACTAGACATCTCACTGCCAACTCCAGCAGTCCTTTTCTGACTTCTCTGGCACCCACTGATCTCCCTCAGCATAGCCCCAGCACATCTGCCAGCCCTCCTTCAATATTTTACAGTTTCCCACACAACGTATAATCTCCCCTGTCAAGGTAGCAGCACTTCAGGCACAGGCATTATTTCCAACAGCTTTACAACTTAACAGCACCCATAAGATGTGACTGGCAACTTGAGGTTATGGGTCTTCTGCTTACTGAAGTGAACCAAAGTCCACTACACATGCACACACACCCCTCTCCAACAACAAAACTAACCACCATCTACTGCAGCCAATTACCTGAAACTTGACAGTGATGTGAAAAAAAAAGTAAGTTCTAGAGAGTAGACAAGAAAAGAGGTAGAAGTCTAAGAAGGATGGGCACTGCAGAAAGTAAGAATTTGAAAATTCCTCTCTTTTGTCAATGATGTTATAGTGGCCAGGTGGGCACATCCTCGTTTGGGCAGCGATGTCAGAGTGGGAGATGAGTTTTTTGTTTATTTATTTATTTTGGCTGCATTGGGTCTCCATTGCTGCATGCAGGCTTTCTCTAGTTGCGGCAAGCAGGGGCTATTCTTCATTGCGGTACGTGGGCTTCTCATTGCAGTGGCTTCTCTTGTTGTGGAGCACGGGCTCTAGGCGCATGGGCTTCAGTAGTTGTGGCATGTGGGCTCAGTAGTTGTGGCACACAGGCTTAGTTGCTCCACGGCTTCTGGGATCTTCCCGGACCAGGGCTTGAACCCGCATCCCCTACATTGGCAGGCAGATTCTTAACCACTGTGCCATCAGGGAAGCCCTGTATTATGTTTTTTTAAAAAGTAAGAAATTTCCTTTGCAGCGAAATATCACTTGTATAAATTAAACAAGTCACGGAGTTCCCTGGTGGCCTAGTGGTTAGGACTCAGGGCCTTCACTGCTGTGGCCCGGGTTCAATCCCTGGTCGAGGAACTGAGATCCTGCAAGCCACGTGTAGCCAAAAACAATTTTGGCATGGCCAAAAAAATTAATTAATTAATTAACTGAACAACGCTACAGTCAGAATACAGAACAGTTTCTGCATCTCAAAAACTCTCTTGTTCTACTCCTTTGTAATCACATCCCCCCTCATCCAAGTCCTTGACAACCACTGATCTGTTCTCTGATCACTATAGATTTGTCTTTTCAAAAAAGTCATAGAAATGGAATCATACAGAATGGAACTTTTTGAAACCAACTACTTTCACTCAGCATGATGGCTCTCAGATTCATCCGTGTTGTGTATATCAACAGCGTGTTCCTTTTAATTGAGAAATATTATTACATTGTATGGACATACCACTGTTTTTTATCCATTAACTCACTGAAGACGTCTGGGTTGTTTCTAGTTTGGGGCAGTTATAAAGTAAACATTTGGGTACAAGTTTTTATGTAAACATAAAATTGTATTTCTCTAGGGTAAATACTTAGGAGTAGGATTGCTGGGTCATATGCCAAGTGTGTTTAACTTTACAAGAAACTGAGAAACTGTTTTCCACAGTGCTTGTATCATTTTTTAATTCCCACTAGCAATGGATGAGAATTCTAGTTTTGCAGTTTTCAGGATACAGGTCCTGAACATATGTTGTTAGAGTCATACTTATTTCACCTTTACGGGGCTATTGTAAATGGTACTTTTAAATTTCAGTTTTTCATTGCTGGTATAGAAAATAAGTGCAATTGATTTTTGTGTGTTGAATCTGGCTAAACTCATTTATTAGTTCTAGGAGCTTTTTTGTGGGCTCCATGAGATTTTCTAAGTAGACAATCATGTCATGTGCAAATAGGGACAGTTTTTTTTTTTTTCTTTCCAGCATGTCGACGTTTTCTTTCTTTTCTTTTCTTATTGTAGTTGTTAGGACTTCTAGTACAATGAATAAAAGTAGTGAGAGTGGACACTTTGCTTTCTTCCCAGTCTTAGGAAATTTCTTAAAAAATTAAACATACACTTGCCATAGGATTCTGCCATTCCTTTCCCAGGTACTACCCAAAAGAAACAAAAGCATATGTCCATACAAAGATTTTTATACAAATTGTTCATAACAGCTTTATTTATAATAGCCAAAAACTGGAAACAACTCAAATTCCCATCAACAGTGTAAAAATAAATAAATTATGACATGTCTTTATGATGGAAAACTACTCAGTAAAAAAAGGAATGAACTATTGATGCATACAGCAACGTGGATGAATCTTAAAATAATTATCCTGAATGAAAGAAGCTAGACAAAAAGGAGTCCACACTGCACGACTGTACTTATATTACACTTCAGAGAACGAAAGTTAAATCTACAGTGACAGAAAGCAGATCTGTGGTTATCTAGAATGGAGAAGGAGTGGGGAATAGATTACAAAGGAGAACAAAGAAACTTTTGGAGTGATGGATACATTCATTATCTTGACTGTGGTAATGGTGAGGTTTCTGGGGTGTTCACATATGTCAAAAATCATCAAATTGTACCCTTTAAATATGTGCAGGGCTTCCCTGGTGGCGCAGTGGTTGAGAGTCCGCCTGCCGATGCAGGGGACACAGGTTCGTGCCCCGGTCCGGGAAGATCCCACATGCCGTGGAGCGGCTGGGCCCGTGAGCCATGGCCGCTGAGCCTGTGCGTCCGGAGCCTGTGCTCCGCAACGGGAGAGGCCACAGCAGTGAGAGGCCCGCGTACCACACACACACACAAAATATATGTGCAGTGTACTATATGTCAATTATACCTCAATGAAGCTGTAAAAAAAAGCACAAACTGATAACACTTTTTCTGTTTTTCAGTATTACCTTAAATTACCTTTTCTTGATAAAATTGGAGATGGAGGAGAGAATTATTATATTGAGAAAACTAATTTTGTGTTTGGTGGTCTGCCAGACTCCAATCCATCCTATCTGTTCCTGCTGTCACCAATAAATCAACTGGCTTCCTGTGGACACAGTAAAATCTTTGTCTTTGACAGATATTCT
Organism: Lipotes vexillifer; assembly: GCF_000442215.2. Lineage (NCBI taxonomy): Eukaryota > Metazoa > Chordata > Mammalia > Artiodactyla > Lipotidae > Lipotes > Lipotes vexillifer. The sequence goes on along the minus strand of NW_006786304.1, from coordinate 3,070,465 downwards.
CCTCCGCCTCCCAACTCCCTGACCCAGGATTTGCCTCAGGAAGCTGCCATGGCTTGCCAGTCACCTATGAAGGGCTCCCTTCTATGGTAACCAGAGGGGCTTTCTTGTGTCCATTTCCATTTCTCTGTTTTGGGGGGTTTGTCTGTTCATTTGTTTGTTTGTTTGTTTTTTGAGGTACGCGGGCCTCTCACTGTTGTGGCCTCTCCCATTGTGCAGCACAGGCTCTGGACACGCAGGCCCAGCGGCCATGGCTCACGGGCCCAGCAGCTCTGCGGCATGTGGGATCTTCCCAGACCGGGGCACGAACCCGTGTCCCCTGCATCGGCAGGTGGACTCTCAACCATTGCACCACCAGGGAAGCCCCATTTGTTTGTTTTGCCACACCCTGAGGCTTGTAGGATCTTAGTTCCCTGACCAGGGATTGAACTCGTGCCCCCTGCAGTGGAAGTGCAGAGTCTTAACCACTGGACCGCCAGGGAATTCCCTTTCCATTTCTCTTTAATTTTCCAATGTGTGACATTTTGTAATGTCCAGATATTTCTTGGTGTTATTGCAGAAGTTAAGGTCTTCCATGTTCTCCCACATCCTAAGCCAAAATCAAAATCTCAATATGTGTGGCTTTTAAAAATAATTATTTTTATTTTTATTTTTATTTATTTTTGGCAGCATTGGGTCTTCATTGTGTGCAGGCTTTCTCTAGTTGCGGCGAGCGAGGGCTACTCTTCGTTGCAGCGTGAGGGCTTCTCACTGCGGTGGCTTCTCTTGTTGCGGAGCACGAGCTCTAGGCACGTAGGCTTCAGTAGTTGTGGCTCACAGGCTCAGTAGTTGTGGCTCGTGGGCTCTCGAGCACAGGCTCAGTAGTTGTGGCGCACGGGCATAGTTGATCCGCGGCATGTGGCATCTTCCTGGACCAGGGTTCGAACCCGTGTCCCCTGCATTGGCAGGAGTATTCTTAACTACTGTGTCACCCGTGAAGCCTTCAATGTGTGTTTTTAGCACGAGGAAGCTGAGTCTCTGGTCCTAGTCCAATATTACTCCCAACTGCTTTGATTTTATGCCTTCCGAATCAGACTCTATATCACATGGTACCCTTCCTTGTTGTCAGCATCAACCAGTCCCTGTAAAAAGTCCCGTCCTCAGTTGATAACTTCACCCTTGTCACTGCCTCCTTTCCATCCTTTCTCTTATTACCCAGTAACTGGGTCTCCACCCTTAACCATCTCGCCTCTGATGCCTTTTTCTTTCTGTCTCCCTCCTTGTTGTCACAATGCCATTGAAATACTGTACCAACCATGAAATCTCAATTAAATGCCTCTCCCATTAACAACTATAACATAAAGGAAGAGGGTAAAGGAATCTATACGATCATAACGTTTCTACATTTCACGTGAAGTGGCAAAATGCTGATTATAATTAGATAGTGAAGAGTTAAGTATGAGTATTATACTCCCTAGAGCAATGCTAAAAACCCCATGGAAGACCAATTATTAAATTGTTAAAGACTAATCATCAGAAGAGATTAAAAATAGGGACTTCCCTGGTGGTCCTGTGGGTAAGACTCCACGTTCCCAGTGCAGGGGGCCCGGGGTCAATCCCTGGTCGGGCAACTAAGGAGGCCGCATGCCACAACTGAGAAATCTGTATGCCATAACTAAAGCTCCTGAGGGCCACAACTAAGACCCGGAGCAGCCAAAATACGTAAATAAATAAATAAATATTTTTAAAAAATAAAAATAAAAAAACTAAAACATGAACCAACTATATGGTGTCTACAAGATAATCACTGCAAATACAATGATACAGGTAGGTTAAAAATAAAAATGATACACTTCCACTTCTGCTCCAAACGGAGTAACAGGGACTAAATTTATCCTCCTACATGAAACAAACAAAAACTAGACAAAATACATTGTTTTCAAGACACCTGACATCAAGCAACAAAGGGCAGTAACTCCTGAGCAAGACCGAAAGGATCCAACTGTTTTCAAATAGCTAAACTGAATTTGATAACAAAACTCAATAATATGAATAGGTAGACAAAAAATATCCAGCACCAAACAAGGTAAAACTCACCATGTCCATGCTAGTAGATCAAAGAAAGTTAGAATGGCTATTTTAATATAAGACAAAGTATAATTCACATCAAAGAACACTATCAAGAATAAAGATCGGGCTTCCCACCAGCGCAGCGGTTGAGAGTCCGCCTGCCGATGCAGGGGACGCGGGTTCGTGCCCCAGTCCGGGAAGATCCCACATGCCGCGGAGCAGCTGGGCCCGTGAGCCATGGCCGCTGGGCCTGTGCGTCCGGAGCCTGTGCTCCGCAGTAGGAGAGGCCACAACAGTGAGAGGCCCATATACTGCCCCCCCCCCCAAAAAAAAAGATCATCTCATATGAAAAACAAGTCAGTTCATTAAGTGGATACAACTATTAAACATGGATGCCCTCAATAATAGAATTTCAAATCTACGAAACAAAAACGGAAGGAATTGCAGAGTGAAACATAAATCCTCAATTATAGTTCAGGATTTCAACTCCCTTCTCTCAGTAACTGATAGAACAAGCAGAGAGAAGATCAGCAAGTATATAATAGAACTGGATAACACTATCAATGAATTTGACATAATTGATATGTATAGAACATTGCACTCTACAAGAGCAGAATACAAATTCTTTCCAAGTATGCATGGAACATTTACCAAGATAGGCCATATTCTGGGCCAAAAATTTAGTCACAGTAAATTTGGCAGGATTCAGGTCATAGAAGTTATGTTCTCATACCACGATGGAATTACATTAAAAATCAATAACAGGGACTTCCCTGGAGGTTAGTGGTTGGACTCTGCACTTGTGCTGCAGGGGGCATGAGTTCGATCCCTGGTCAGGGAACTAAGATCCCACAAGCTGCTCAGCAAAGCAAAAAAATAACAAAGAAGAAAAACTCAATAACAGGCCCAATCCAGTTCCATCTGGTTCTCCCACCACCCTCCCACCACCCTACGTGGCCAAGGGTCCCAGCAGCTTGGATGGCAGGAGAAGCACAGCGGCCAGGCAGCCCATCTTGGGAAGGACCTCAGCGTGCCCTTCAGGTAGGCACGGGGCACACACCCTCCCCACAGCCATGATGCCCAAGGCTATGAAGGAGGAGCCCAGGAGGAGATGGGAGGGGTGGTCTGCTAAACCTGCTGCTGCAAAAGTGGAAAGGAAATCAAAAAGGTGGCGGGGAAAAAACAAAAAGTGCAAACAAAAGGGAAAAGGGGAACAGAGAGAAAATAGGCTAAAGTACCTAAGCAAGAAGCTAAAGATTCACCTGCAGACAGTGGAGAAACTAAAAACAAGGAGAATCCAGGCTCGGATGAAGAAGGAGAAAAAGAAGTCTGGTTAATATCATGCACCATATGCCTTATCAGCGGTCCCTGTTTCCCTTCTTGTACGTTCCAGAGGAATACTTTTTTCAACTCCTTTGTAAATGCAAGTTTTTAGTAGCTCTAGAAACATTTTTAAGAAAGAGGAATTCCGGGCTTCCCTGGTGGCGCAGGGGTTAAGAATCCGCCCGCCAATGCGGGGAACACGGGTTCGAGCCCCGGTCCCTCTTGCAGAGCAACTAAACCCGTGCACCACAACTACTGAAGCCCGTGCTCCTAGAGCCCAAGTTCTGCAACAAGAGAAGCCACGGCAATGAGAAGCCCGCGCACCGGTAGCTCCCGCCCGCCGCAACCAGAGAAAAGACCGCACGCAGCAACAAAGACCCAACGCAGCCACAAAAAGAAAGAGGAATCCTACCTCATCCCATTTGTTAAGTGTAATTTTTTAAAAGCATACAATCATTTGCTAGTTGTTTTTTGTTTGGTTGGTTTTGGTACAGCCAGAAAGTAGTGGGATATGGAATACAGGAGATTTAACTGTCCTGGGTGTAGTTTTTTTTTTTTTTTTTTGCAGTACGC
>NW_006786304.1:3058277-3065152 GCF_000442215.2 Lipotes vexillifer | reverse complement strand
AGTACGCGGGCCTCTCACTGTTGTGGCCTCTCCCATTGCGGAGCACAGGCTCCGAACGCGCAGGCTCAGCGGCCACGGCTCACGGGCCCAGCCGCTCCGCAGCATGTGGGATCTTCCCGGACCGGCGCACGAACCCGTGTCCCCTGCATCGGCAGGCGGACTCTCAACCACTGCGCCACCAGGGAAGCCCCGGGAGTATTTTTTGGAGGCGTTGGTGCTCACTCTCTCCGAACTTTGACCAGGATAGAGCTTGGAGGTATTGCTAGCAATAAAAAAGGTAAGAGCGTCCGGGGAGGATGGGAAGAGACAGAGCTGGATAAAGAGGTGGGGTCAGGCGCCACAGTGAGAAGGAAGGATGAGGCAGGTGGAGAGATACGATGAGTTAGAAATGTACAGGAGGAAGAGTGAGGCGCAGAGGAAGAGGAGGAGAGAGGGGAGAAAAGATGTAAAAAGAGGAAGCGACAAAGGCAAAAGGCAAAAGATGGGAGAGAGGAGAATCTGAGAGGGAAGAAGCAAGAGAGTTTTCAGGACGAGAAATGGAAGGAAGAGGATCTGGGAAGGATTAGTGGCAAGAGAAGGTGAGAGAGGGGCAGAGAGAGGACAGCACAGTCTTTGGAGCAGGCATGAGACAGCAGGAGTCGACATGGGAAGAGCAGAGAGCAAAGGAGAAACAGACTTTTGCCCTCCGTGGGACTGACTGGAAAAACAAATAGACTCATTAACACTGACCCCAAGACTGTGTTCAATTACTGTCCAGTGCATCCACCCGTGGCCATGGATGCAATCAAGCCTCTGAAAGCTCAGTGAAGAAAATCAAGAAATCTCAAGCGTGAAGGTGATGCTCTGAGTGACAGAGGTGAAATCCTTTCCCTGCATCTCCACCATGTTCCCGCCGTGTGGGGATCCAATCGATAAACCACTTTCTCTGCAGGTGTGGTTTTTTTTTTCCCCCTACAAAGAAATCTATGTATCAAATGGGAGGGTGTCAGCGTGCTCAGGTTAATCAGTCAGGATGTTCTTGTCTTCCCTTCCCTTCCTCGGGGTCCTGATGGAACACCAATACACATCACACTAATAAAGATGTTAAAAACTTAAAAAAAAAAAAAGTACACATGACAATTGTCCTTCCTGGGGGCTTGATTGACAGCTGAAGGCTCGGTGGTGGGACTTGAGGTGAGGGTGGGAGGAGGGTCCCAGAGGGTATAGAGGGCTGGTCCTTGTCATAAAAGATTTGTCTTGTCCCGACTTAGCTGAGATTTTATTTCTTCCTGGAGCTGTTCTCTGACTCCCCAGTTTAAGGAGTCCCGATCGTGTCTTTCCAGTTCATCCTTTCTTTAGTTACAATTAAACTGTCCATTTTCCCTGGGGGACTGTAATTTGGGGAGGACAGGATGGACTGCGTTTGCCCTGGCCTCAGTCCTAAGTACGGAATCTGACACATCCTTGGCATTTTTCTAAAGGACTACTCTCCTTTTTAAAACAAACAGGAATTTTAGACGAATATCATTTCCCTCACTAACTGGGCCTGATTCAAAGAAGGTTAAATTCACAGGTGTCAGAAATAATGAGTGCCTCAAAGACTGATCACTAAATTTTATCCTGGTCAAAAACACCCAGTGCCGGGCTTCCCTGGTGGCACAGTGGTTGGGGGTCTGCCTGCTGATGCGGGGGACGCGGGTTCGTGCCCCGGTCCGGGGGGATCCCACGTGCCGCGGAGCGGCTGGGCCCCGTGGGCCGTGGCCGCTGGGCCTGCGCGTCCGGAGCCTGTGCTCCGCGGCGGGAGAGGCCGCAGCGGTGAGAGGCCCGTGTACCGCAAAAAAAAAACAAAACACCCAGTGCCTATCTAATAAATCCACGGGACCTGGTGATGGAATTTCAGTCACCATCTGGGGAAGAGATACACAGACTTTTAATCATCGTGCAGGAAGGAGGTACAATAGTTGTCCTCTGTAATTTAAAGCCAGTAACGCAGAGCCTCACTTGAAACCAGGACATAAAAATAAATAAATAAATTTTTAAATTAAAAAATTTTTAATTAAAAAAATTAATAAAAATAAATAAATAGGGCTTCCCTGGTGGCGCAGTGGTTGAGAATAAATAAATAAATAAATAAAAGGAAACCAGGACACTGTAAGGGCTATGCAGTTAATGGAGACCAGAAAATCGTCTCTCGTGGTCCCAAAGAAGTTTCCATTTTTGACTCTCTGAACAGATTATAAGGAAATATTACCCAGGGGGAAAATGTAATCCCAAAGCCTTCACATACTTGTTTTTTTAAAAAATTAATTAATTAATTTATGTGTTTATTTTTGGCTGTGTTGGCTCTTCACTGCAGTGCACGGGTTTTCTCATTGTGGTGGCTTCTCTTGTTGCCGAGCACGGGCTCTAGGCACGTGGGCTCAGTAGTTGTGGCTCACGGGCTCTAGAGTGCAGGCTCAGTAGCTGTGGCACATGGGCTTAGTTGCTCCGCAGCATATGGGATCTTCCCGGACCAGGGCTCGAACCCGTGTCCCCTGGGTTGGCAGGCAGATTCTTAACCACTGAGCCACCAGGGAAGTCCCCACATACTTGTTCATGGCACTGAATTTACACAACTGAAAAAGGGCAAGATTACACACACACACACACCACACACCCCTGCACACTGCACGAACACATGCATTCCTAGTTGAAGAATGCTGAAAAGTCTAAAGCATTGGCAGAGAAATGGAGGAGGAAGTGGGAGAAATGGCAGGTTCTCAGACTGTATAAATCTTTAGCCTTTTACTAAAGCATGGGCAGGAAAAGATTTAAAACCAATCTCTAGAGATGCTTCTACCAAAAACAAACAAAAAAATTAGCACATTTCAGACAATACACGCTAAATAACTGACATATTTGCTATCACCTGCTATGACAAAGAAAAAATTGAAAATAATTTATAGAAAAAAAATGAACCTTAGATGAACTGGGGGATTGGGACTGACATATATACACTACTATGTATAAAATAAATAACTAATGAGAACCTACTGTATAGCACAGGGAACTCTACTCAATGATCTGTGGTGACCTAAATGGGAAGGAAATCTGAAAAAGAGGGGATGTATGTATACGTATGGCTGATTCACTTTGCTGTACAGCAGAAACTAATACAACATTGTAAAGCAACAATACTCCAATGAAAAGAAAAAGAAAAAAATGAACCTTATCATTATTCTTTATTTTTTAGATCACTGGACTCTAGTTGAAAGTCCAGAACTAATCCTTCACATTTGCAGTTGACCTTCAACAACGACGGTTCAATGGGGCAAAAATAATCTTTGCAACAAGTGGTGCTAAAACAAGCTTTTCTGCTGCAAAATAAAGAAGTTGGATACCTCCTTTCACACCATACACAAAAGTTAAGTCAAAATGGGTCACAGACCTAATTTTAAGAGCTGATATTATAAAATTCTTAGAAGAAAATATGAGTAAATCTTTAAGACCTTGGGTTAGGAAATTAGTTCTTATTTATAACACTGAAAGGACAAATGACAAAAGAAGTTTACAGACTGGACCTTATCAAAATGTATGCTTTAATTTTCAGAAAATGAAAACTGCCAGAATAGGAGAAAAGTATTTGCAGGTCAGGTGTCAGATAAGGAACTTGTATCTGGAACATATAAAGAACTTTTACACCTGAATAATAAAATGACAAATAACCCAATTTAAAAGTGAGCTAAGGGACTTCCCTGGTGGCACAGTGGTTAAGATTCCACGCTACCAATGCAGGGGGCCCCGGTCTGATCCCTGCTCAGGAAACTAGATCGCACGTGCATGCCGCAACTAAGGAGCCTGCCTGCTGCAACTAAGAGCCGGCGCAACCAAATAAATAAATAAATAAACAGAATATATTAAAATATATTAACAACTCCACCATCCCAGGAGTCCCCATTACCTTTAAAAAGAAAGTGAGTTAAGAGGGAATTCCCTGGCAGTCCAGTGGTTGGGACTTGGCACTTCCACTGCAGGGGGCAGGGGTTCGATCCCTGGTCAGGGAATTAAGATCCCACATGATGCCAAAATAAATAAATAAATTTATTTATTTACCACAGCCATTTATTTATTTACCACAGCCAAAATAAATAAGTAAATAAATAATTTTTAAAATAAAAAATAAAGCACACTACTGAATATCACAAAGAAGCAGATGCACAGATACATAGAACAAATTCGTGTTACCAGTGGGGAGAGGGAAGGACAAAACGGGGTCAGAGGATTAAGAGGCACAAACTACTATGTATACACAGGGAATATAGCCACTAGTTTATAATAACTATGAAGTATAACTTTTAAGAATTGTAAATCACTATGTTGTATACATGAAACTCATATAATATTGTACATCAACTATACCTCAATATTTTTAAAAGTTAAAAATAAAATGTCCAATTTCAACAAAAAGTTACGAGGGCTTCCCTGGTGGCGCAGTGGTTGAGAGTCCGCCTGCCGATGCCCGGGACACGGGTTCGTGCCCCGGTCCGGGAGGATCCCACATGCCGCGGAGCGGCTGGGCCCGTGAGCCATGGCCGCTGAGCCTGCGCGTCCAGAGCCTGCGCTCCGCAACGGGAGAGGCCACAACAGTGAGAGGCCCGCGTACCGCAAAAAAAAAAAAAATTAATGATCGGGACTTCCCTGGTGGTGCAGTGGTTAAGAATCCGTCTGCCAGTGCAGGGTACACGGGCTCCATCCCTGGTCCAGGAAGATCCCACATGCCGCAGAGCAACTAAGCCCGTGCGCCCCAACTACTGAAGCTCAGGTGCTTAGAGCCCATGCCCTGCAACAAGAGAAGCCAAGCAATGAGAAGCCAGCGCACTGCAACGAAGTGCAGTGAAGACCAACGCAGCCAAAATTTTTAAAATTAATTAATTTAAAAAAACTGAATGATCAAAGTTCACTGTGTGTATTGTGGGATTTCCACATTAGTTCTCTCATTATAGGAGTAAAAAGTTACTCCTATAAAAAAGTTATAAATATAAAATATGCAAAACTGGAAAGCTAATTCTATGGTGTTATCCCTGTTTCCTTCATGCCATTTTCCCTTGACAAATGCATGGGACCCTGACATTCCTATCTTCAAGGAAAAGCCGTGTTTGTTCGTTAATTATTACCCCTATCCTAACACAAGAAATAGACATCCTTGTTGCTTGCCTTAACTTGAGTCAATTCTGTCACTGATACTTTCATTGGATGTAGGATCTGTTTCAGCTGATCATATTCTCTCCCTTGCACCACCGTTACTCCTTTCTACTCAACATCAACCACACCTAATCCTTCCAGGAATGCACCTATTAACTATTTCTCCTATTCAAGGAAACTAGCAGCCTCACAAAATAAAAAAAGTGAAAAGGGGCTTCCCTGGTGGCACAGTGGTTAAGAATCTGCCTGCCAATGCAGCGGACACGGGTTCGAGCCCTGGTCCGGGAAGTTGCCACATGCGCGGAGCAACTAAGCCTGTGCGCCACAACTACTGAGCCTGCGCTCTAGAGCTCGTGAGCCTCAAGTACTGAAGCCCGCAGGCCTAGAGCCTGTGCTCTGCAGCAAGAGAAGCCACCGCAGTGAGAAGCCCGCGCACCGCAACGAAGAGTAGCTCCCACTCACAGCTAGAGAAAGCCCGCACGCAGCAACAAAGACCCAACTCAGCCAAAAATAAATAAATAAATAAATAAATAAATTTTTTAAAAAGTGAAAAGGGGGTTAGTGATGAGGAATAAAAGGAGAACAGGAGGTGATGGGTGATGGAAGGAGAGAAGGGAGAGGAGATGGAAAGGAAAGAGGAGGGTGAGAGCAAGGAAAGTGGGGAGATGGAGAAAAGGGGAAAGAGGAAGGGGAGAGGGAGGGGGAAGAGGAAGGAAATGGGAGAGAGAGAAGAGCTGTAATATTAACTATGTATCCAACACTGTGGTGAGAACTTTATACTGAATCACCTAATGGAGTCCCACAAAGTTTTAGTGGAAGGACTAAAAATAGCACCATTTTACATATAAGAGAGCAAAAGTTCAGAAAAAGTTAAATAAATTTCCCAGGATGTAACGGCTGCTGAAGGTGAAAATGAAGATAAGACTCCAAATCCTAAATCTATACTATGCTACCCTTCAGGATGGATTCAAGCCATGTAGATGCCAACCACTAAAGAGATAATGTGATGTAATTGTAAGAATATCTGTTCCAAACTCAATCCTGCCCCCCCAAAATTATCCTTTATGAGCCTCAGTTTTCTCTTCTGTAAATGGGAGCAGCCAACTCCCCTTGCAAGATTTTGGTGGGGATTCTACAAGCTCATAAGGTGCTCAATAAATCCTTTCTTCTCCAGTGGTATTTACTTGACCTGTGGTCAAACAGGCTTGGGATGGGTGGGGGAGAGCGAATTGGGACCTCCAAGTCACAGGACAGCGACCCTAAGTGAGGGAAAGAAAAGAGACACTTCAAAGATGGTTTCTTCTGGCGCAGAGAATTCTAAGCAGATTAAAGGTAAAAACACTCTCTCGAAATCAAGAAATATCAGCTAATAAAAGAATGAAACAAAGCGACACAAAAGAGAATGTGCAGAGAAGGAGGCAGTAGGCATTTCGGGATATCTAATTCTGTTAAATTAGTGAGAAGCCTTTGATGTAGAGAAAGACATTAAACCAAGAAACAAAATGCAGAGAAATACCCAGATTCAGACAAAAGAGCTGGAGGAAGTTCACTTTCATTTGTTTTCAAAAGGGAGAAAAGCCACCTTCACAAATTCTCTCATTCCACCTCCCTTTAAAAACAAAAACAGTCTATTGGATTTTCTGCATAACCAATTACATCATCAGGAAAAGGAGAATGCCACAATATATCAAAAGATGACTATACCATATCCAAGT
>NW_006786304.1:3046228-3058267 GCF_000442215.2 Lipotes vexillifer | reverse complement strand
CCGATCTGGGAAAGAAATATGGGCTCAGAATTAGAAAATCTAGCAATTACCTCAACAGATTAAACACAAATATCACACAAAATCAGGAGCAGGAGAGAACATGATTCAGTTTTTCCTCCATCAGCTGAGGGGAACTTTAAATTTGATGTCATTGACTCACAGAACTAAAAGTGACAGCAATAACAGCTAACATTTACAGAACACTTACAATGAGCCAAGAATATGCCAAGAGCTTTATAAGCATTATCCATTTAATACTCAACCTTTAATTCCCACTGCAATCCTCTGAGCAAGATATTATTTATTAACTTTTTTATACAAAAGGAAGTGAAGCCTCAGAGAGTTGACATAACTTGCCCAAGGTCACACAGTAAAGTAGCTGAGCTAGTTTTTGTTGTTGTTCTTCTTCTTGTTTTTTAGCAGTAGAATTGTTTTTTAAAAAATAGAATCTTGGGGCTTCCCTGGTGGTGCAGTGTCTGAGAGTCCGCCTGCTGATGCAGGGGACACGGGTTCATGCCCTGGTCCGGGAAGATCCCACATGCCGCGGAGCGGCTGGGCCCGTGAGCCATGGCCGCTGAGCCTGCGCGTCTGGAGCCTGTGCTCCACAACGGGAGAGGCCACAACAGTGAGAAGTCCACATATCGCAAAAAAAAAAAAAAATAGGATCTTATGTCAAAACCCTCTGTATGAAACAAAGCAGAACTGTGGGTGGATGAACGCCCTTAAGGCAGTGCAAAAACACTGATAGTTATCATTAAGAAACATACCTTGAATTCTTCTGCTAAAAGTACCTCTGCCAGTTAGGCTGCTTTGATTACTCCTGTGCCCCAGTGCTCAGAACAGCACCTGGCACATAGGAGGCATTCAATAAGTATTCCTGAATGGGGTGGGGGGGAATATATATATATATATATATATATATATATATATATATATATATGTATGTATGTATGTATGTATACACACACATACACATAATCTCAATAGTTATTAAAATATATTTGATAAGTTTTAAATAACTCCCCATTATTAAATAAAGCATCTTAAAATAGAAACAAAATATTCCTTTAACTTGCTAAGAAATAGCTTTTCCAAATCAACATCCAACATCGTAAGTCATGGTGAAACACAAGAGAAACACAAGTAAAGCAAAAAGCAACAAAACATAAAGCTCCTAAAACAAGGGCACCACCTTTAGGAAATTTGACATAATTCACTAGGACAGAATAAAGAAGCATAATACATAAACATTCAAAAAGAAGATAAAATATTAATACTACTTTTTGTTGGTGGAGTTTTTAGCTTTTAACATTATGTTCAGAGGGGTGTGATTTCATCATCACTATATGTCTTTTTCCTTGTAACTTCTATCTTCAATCTATCCTAAGTATACCTTTAATATACTCACCTGCCTTGTTTTTGTTAGCTGGCTATAAGCTCCTGGAGAGGAAAGACTGCTGGATTGGTACCTGGGTATTCAGGGTGTATAGCAGGGAAATTTACACCTAATAAACGAATGAGTGCTACATTTCGGGGTGCTGTGGAGGCAATAAACACCATTTTCATAGATACTGAAACCAAGCGCAACCCTTTGGGACTCTCCCCACGTCCCCTGTCTCTTGAAGTAAAAGACTTTGCTTCAGGCCGCCCCTGAGTCTCAAAAGGCTGGCTCAAGAGTTAATGATTAGGAAAATGTGAGCATGTAGTAAGAAAGAAAAACTGTTCGGCCAGGAACCTGGTAACAATTTAAACAACAGGTCAGCCATACAGCAGAGTCACAGGAGTTTTAGTTCCCCCCTAAAGGACATAGATAACAATGTCTGGTGCATATTACTGGTTTTTACAGAAACCAAACTTTCACCAGATGGAAACTGCTAGCTACAAGCACATGGACCCCAGACTAACTGAGACCAGAAGGTTGATGATGTTGATGCCCCAAACATCCTGTTACCTCACTACCAACCAATCAGAAGAATGTCCACCAGCTGATCAGGCACCCTGCAACCCACACCCCTAAAGTTGCCTTTAAAAACCCTTGTCTAATCAAAACTACAATGAGGTACCCACCTCACGCCAGTCAGAATGGCCATCACTAGAAAGTCTACAAATAACAAATGCTGGAGAGGATGTGGAGAGAAGGGAACCCTTTTACACTGTTGGTGGGAACGTAAATTGTTGCAGCCACTATGGAAAACAGTATGGAGGTTCCTTAAAAAACTAAAAATAGAGTTGCCATACGATCCAGCAATCCCACTCCTGGGCATATACCCAGAAGAAACTATAATTTGAAAAGATACTTGCACCCGTATGTTTATAGCAGCACTATTTACAATAGCCAAGACATGGAAACAACCTAAATGTCCATCAAAGTTGAAAGGATAAAGAAGATGTGGTATACACACACACACACACACACACACACACACACACACACACAAAATGGAATACTACTCAGCCATTAAAAAGAATGAAATAATGCCATTTGCAGCAACGTGGATGGACCTAGAGATTATCGTACTAAGTGAAGTCAGAAAGAGAAAGCCAAATACCATATGATATCACTTATATGTGGAATCTAAAATAAGATACAAATCAACATATCTAGGAAACAGGAACAGACTCACAGATATAAAGAACAGACTTCTGGTTGCTAAGGGGGAGGGGATTTGGGAAGGGATGGATTAGGAGTTGGGATTAGCAGATGCAAACTATTATATATAGGATGGATAAACAACAGGGTCCTACTGTATAGCACAGGGAACTATATTCAGTATTCTGTGACAAACCATAATGGAAAAGAATATATAATATTATATGTATGTATGTATGTATAACTGAGTCACTTTGCTGTACAGAAGAAATGAACATAACATTGTAAATCAACTATACTTCAATAAAATAAAAAATTTAAAAATTAACAAAACAAAACAAATCAAACCTTGCCTTAAAGCCATCAGGGAATTCAGGTGTTTTGAGCACTAGCTGCCCATTCTCCTTGCTTGGTGCCCTGCAAATAAACACTGTACTTTCCTTCACCACAAACTAGTGTCAGTACATTGGCTTTGCTGTGCATCGGGTGAGCAGACCCAAATCCAAGTTCAGTAACAATGTACAACACATTTTAACAAATTCTAAAAGCACAAACCTTTACATTCTCAAGGTGTTTTTTTTCTCTATTATTAATGTGTGAGGGATGTTTCCCACCTCAACCCCCATCCTCAGGCCTGGAGGGCAGGCATCAGTGCCCACTACATAAAATCAGGAGGTGTATGGTGCCCACATGTGCTCATCTCATAAACGGTGATTGGTCATTCCAATCAAAACTCTATTCACTCTCTGAGAACTCATCAAGTCCTCAAAAATTCTAAATCTTTTGCTACTTTTCCCCTTAAAGATTTTAATAGACTTTATTATTTTCAGAGCAGTTTTAGGTTCACAGCCCGAGTTCAATCCCTGATTGAGGAACTGAGATCCCACAAGCTGCGTGCCAAAAAAAAAAATTCCAAAGTTTAATGAATAGAACAACACATACCCATATAGTCTCCACCCAGGTCAAACAATTATTAACTTTTTGCCATATTTGCTTGCCCTCTCTTCCTCCCCACCCTGCCACTTGTACTGTTGTTGAATCCTTGAAAGTAAATTTAGACATCATGACTTTTCACCCCTACACATTTCAACATTCATCTTCCAAGAATAAGGACAATCTTCTATAGAGACACAATACCATTATCACATATAAGAAAATTAAGTCTCTGGAAACCCAAATCTCTACACATGTTTCATTAAAATGCACATCTCACTTTCATCACTTTAAAAACAATACGGCTGTTACTTGCAATAAGTTGTCCATCCCTGGTAGCAGAAACCACTTTCAATAAGCATTATAAAAATAAAATGGCAAGAGAGGACAAAATTGTCATAATCATCAAATTAAAAAATGACAAAAAGTTAACAATAGTTCCATAATATCATTGAATATATATTTTTGTTTGAACATTCCCAAATGTTCCAAGAATGTCTTCTGAAGTTTATTTGTGTTTTAACTAAAAGGCAATCTAGGTCCATGCACTGCATTTGGTTGTTATGCCTCTTTAGCTTTTTAAATTTAGAATAGCATTCACAATTTCCTTGGGCAAGACTTAGGCAAGAGGGCACATTTTAGAGTGTCACACACACACACACACACACACACACACACACACACACACACACACTGATCTGGCACTCGGCAATGGTTCAGGACAATCCAAAACCCTAAGCATCAGCTCTTGTGTCTAACACCAGTCAGGCCTCAGAGAAATACTTCTCTACAGCCCTTGCCCTATGTTCTTGAAACAAATATCATAAAGTCCTGTGAGTTGCACCATTATCAAAGCCAGAGACAAACACTCTGTCAAGCTTTGGAGGATGGGAAGGAGTTGAGTGACAGAAGCACTTGGGTAAGAGAAAAGAGGAATTTTCCTCTCAGATGAAAGAACACCAAAAGTTATTGCATAATGAAATATTTCCCAGCAGTGAAAAGCATTCTCTCTCTCTCTCTCTTTCAAATAGTCCAAGTTGTGATTCTGGAGGGATTCATAAATGAGTTTGATATTAGTAGTTGCTCAAGGTAGCTGTGTGGGGTTGAATTCTTGTCTACTCAGAACCTCAGAATGTGACCTTATTTGGAAATAAGTTCTTTGCAGACATAATCGGTTAAGATAAGGTCATACTGAATATTACGGTGGGCCCTAAATCCAATGACTGGTATCTTTATACGGAGAGGAGAGGACACACACACAACACACACACACACACACACACACACACACACACACACACACAGAAGAAAGCCATGTGAAGATGGAGGCAGAGACTGGAGTGGTGCAGCTATAAGCCAAGGAATGCCAAGAGCATTCCTTAGTTTCTTTCAGCAATGTTCTGTTATTTTCATTGTACAAATCCTTCACTTTCTTGGTTAATTCCTAAGTATTTTATTCTTTTTGATGCTATTATAAATAGAATTGTTTTTGTAATTTCCTTTGTAGATTGTTCAGTTCACGTATAGAAATGCAACTGATTTTTGTGTGTTGAATTTGTATCCTGCTACTTTGCTGAATTCATTTGTTAGCTCTGAAAGGTTTTTTTTGTGTGTGTGTAATCTTTAGGGTGTTCTACATACAAGATCATATATGCAAACAGAGATAATTTTACTTCTTCCTTTCCAGTTTGGATGTCTTTTATTTCTTTTTCTTGCCTAACTTGTCTGCTAGAACTTCCCTGGTACCATATTGAATAGAAGCAGTGAAAACAGACATTCTTGCCTTGTTCCTGATCTTAGAGGAAATGCTTTCAGTCTTTCACCATTGACTATGGCACTGTGGATGTTTCATATATGACTTTAATTATGTTGAGGCAGTTTCCTTCTATTCCTAGTTTGTTGAGTGTTTTATCATGAAAGGATGTTGAATTTTGTCAAATGCTTTTCCTGCATTAATTAAGATGATCATGTGTTTTTTTTTTCTTTCATTCTGTTGATGTGGTATATTACACTGATCGATTTTCATTTGGTGAACCATCCTTACATTCTAGGAATAAATCTCATACTTGGCCTTGGTTTATAGTCCTTTTAATATGCTGATAAATTATGTTGCTAGCATTTTGTTGAGGATTTTTGAATCAATGTTCATAAGGATATTGGCCTGTGGTCTTCTTTTCTTATAGTATCTTTGTCTGGCTTTGGTATCTGATTAATGCTGGTCTCACAGAATGTGTTAGAAAGTGTTCCCTCCTCTTCAATTTTTTTGGGAAAAGTTTGAGAAGAATTGGTATTAGTCCTTTTTTAAATGTTTGGTAGAATTGACCAGGGAAGCCATCAGGTCAAGGGTTTTCTTTGTCGAGAGATTTGTCTTATTGCTGATTCAATCTCTTTACTAGTTACAGGTCTTTTCACATTTTCTATTTCTTTATGATTTAGTCTTGGTAGGTTTTGTGTTTATAGGAATTTGTCCGTTTCATCTAGGTTACCCAATTTGCTAGAGTACAATTGTTCACAGTACTCTCTTATAATCCTTTCTGCAGAATCGGCAGTAATACCCCCAGTTTCATTTCTGATTTTAATAAATTAAGTCTCTTTTTTCTTAGTCCATCTAGGTAAAGGTTTGTTAATTTTGTTGACCTTTTAGAAGAACCAACTTTTGGTTTCATTGGTCCTCTCTATTGTTTTCTATTCTCTCTTTTGTTTATCTCTGCTCTAATATTTATTATTTCCTTCCTTCTGTTAGCTTTGGGCTTGTCTGCTCTTTTTTTTTTTTTTTTTTTTTTTTTTTTTTTTTTTTTTTTTTTTTTTTTTTTTTTTTTTTTTTTTGGGGGTCCGCGGGCCTCTCACTGTTGTGGCCTCTCCTGCTGCGGAGCACAGGCTCCGGACACGCAGGCCCAGCGGCCATGGCTCACGGGCCCAGCCGCTCCGCGGCATGTGGGATCCTCCCGGACCGGGGCACGAACCCGTGTCCCCTGCAGCGGCAGGCGGACTCCCAACCACTGCGCCACCAGGGAAGCCCCTGCTCTTCTTTTTCTAGCTCCTTAAGTTGTAAAGTTCGATTGTTGATTTAGTATCTTTCTTATTTTCTAATGTAAGCATTTATAGCTATAAATTTCCCCCTTAGCATTGCTTCCACTACTAATTTTCCCCATGATTTCTTCTTTGATTTATTGCTTGATTAAAAGTGTTGTTTAATTTCCACAACTTGGTGAATTTTCCAGTTTTCCTTTTGTGATTAATTTCTAACTTCATCCCATTATGGTCAGATAAGATAAATACTTTGTACGTACCTTTCTTTTAAATCTGTTGAGACTTCATTTGCCACCTAACTTATGGTCTATCCTGGAAAACGTCCCATGTACACTTGAGAATAATGTGTATTCTATTGTTGTTGGGTAGAGCGTTCTGTATACGTCTGTTAGAGTTAGTTGGTTTTTTGTGTTAAGTCCTCTATTTCCTTACTTATCCACTGTCTAGTTGTTCTATCCATTAGCATGAATGGAGTATTGAAATCTCCAACTATTACTCCTTTCAATTTCAGTTTTTGCTTTATATATTTTGATAGTTGGTCATTAGGTGTGCATATGTTATAATTTTATATCTTCTTGCTGTAGTAAACCGTTTATTAATATATAATGTCCTTCTTTGTCTCTTATAAACTTTTGATTTAAAGTCTATTTTGTCTGATACCATATAGGCACCCCCACTCCCTTTTGTTTACTGTTTGCATGAAATATCTTTTTCCATCCTTTCACTGTCAACCTGTTTGTGTCTTTGGATCTCAAGTGAGTGTCTTGTAGACAGCATACAGTTGGATCATATATTTTTACCCATTCTACCAATCTCTATCTTTTGATTGGAGAGTTTAATCATTTACAATTAAAGTAATTACTGATAAGGAGGGACATGCTTCCGTCATTGTGCTATTTGTTTTCTGTATGCTCTTTAGCTTTTTTGTCCCACATTTCCTGCATTACTGTCCTCTTTTGTGTTTAGTTGATTTTTTGTAGTAAAATGTTTAAATTCCTTGCACATTTCCTTTTGTGTATATTCCATAGCTGTTTTCTTTGTGGTTACCATGGGATTACATTTAACTCCCTAAAGTTATAACACTCTAATTTGCATTTATACCACCTTATCTTCAATAACACACAAAACTCTGTTCATTTACAGCTCCATCCCCACCCCCTTTAGGTTATTAATGTCACAATATTACATCTTTAAATATTGTGTGCCCCCTAAATAAACGAATAATTATTTGTAATGGATTAGTCTCTTCAATAAGGTAGAAAACAAGACTTAGAGTTACAAACCAAAGTTACAGTTATACTAGCTTTTACTAATAATTGGGGTTTTTCTCTTTAAATGTGTTAGTCCCTTAAATCATGTGGAAAACAAAAAGCACAGTTACAAACCATTGTTACAATACTAGCTTTTATAATTGCCCATGTATTTACCTTTATTGAGATCTTTATTTCTCCATACAGCTTGAAGTTACTATCTAGTGTCTTAATTCTACTCTGCAGGACTCACTTGAGCATTTCTTGCAAGGCAGGTCTAGTGGTCAGGAACTCCCTCAGCTTTCATTTATGTGGGAATGTCTTAACTTCTCCCTCACTTTTGAAGGACAATTTTGCTGGGTATATAATTCTTAGTTGACAGGTTTTTTTCCTTTCAGCCCTTTGACCCTCTGTCTTCTGGCCTCCAAAATTTCTGATGAGTAATTTTCTGGATATCTTATTGAGCATCCTTTGTATGTGATGATTTGCTTCTCTCTTGCTGCTTTCAAGATTCTCTTTGTCTTTTGAAAGTTTGACTATAATGTGTCTCAGGGCAGCTCTTTCTGAGTTCATGTTACCTGGAGTTTGTTGAACTTTCTGGATATTTATATTCATGTCTTTCATGAAATTTGGGGATTTTTCAACCATTATTTCTTCACATATTCTCTCACTGTGCTCTCTCTCTCTCTCTCCGTTTTCTAAGACACCCATGATTTGTGTGTTGGTTTACTTGATGGTATCCCACAGGACCCTTAGGCTGTGTTCACTTTTCTTCAATCTCTTTTTCTGTATCTCATACTTGATAATTTCCATTATTTATATTCAAGCCCACTAATTCTTTCTTTTGCCTGCTCAAGTCTGCCTTTGAATCCCTCAACTGAATTTTTCACTTCAGTTATTGTACCTTTCAGCTCCAGAATTTCTTTTTGGTTTCTTTTTAGGTTTTCTATCCCTTTATTGATATTTTCATTTTCTTCACACGTTGTTTTCTTGACTTTCTCCATGTCTTCCTTTAGTTCTTTGAGAATTTTAAGACAGTTGTTCTAAAGTCTTTGTCTAATATATCTGCCATTAGGTCTTTTTCAAGGACAGTTTCTGTTAATTTTTTTTTTCCTTTGAATAGCCATACTTTCCTGTTTCTTTGTATGCCTTGTGATTTTTTTTGGTTGAACACTGGACATTTGAATCTAAGGAAGTGGTAATTCTGGACATCAGATTCTTCCCCTCCCCCAGGGTTTGTTGTTTTTATTGTTTTCATGGAAGTTTCAGGTTGTTGTTGTTTTTTTTTTTTTTGATTGTTGTAGGCAGTCTCTGTGCAGAGGATCAGCCTGAGGTGTAAATTTAAGTTCTTCTCAGGTCTTTTCTGAGCCTTTTCTTGGATATGCACTGTCGCTTCCTAATTTTCCCCATATGTGTAGTTGTTTTTCAATGTCCTTGTTTTTAATGTCTGGCTCTCAAAAGAGGAAAAAGTAAAAATGAACGGGGGAGAATAGGTACCAGCCAGGTAAGTCGCCTGGAAGTCAGTTTAGCTGGAGAGAGAGGGGCTCACAACAATGGGGGAAGGTGCAACAACCTCAGCTGCCCACCTCTTTGTCTGCGATCAAAGGCGGCAATCAGGGCTTCCCTGGTGGCGCAGTGGTTGAGAGTCTGGCAGGGGACACGGGTTCGTGCTCTGGTCCGGGAAGATCCCACATGCCGCGGAGCGGCTGGGCCCGTGAGCCATGGCCGCTGAGCCTGCGCGTCTGGAGCCTGTGCTCCGCAATGGGAGAGGCCATAACAGTGAGAGGCCCGCGTACCGCAAAAAAAAAGAAAAAAAGAAAAAAAAAAAAAAAAAAAAAAAAAAAAAAAAAGCGGCAATCAGTGATCAGGGCACAGATCCCTGACATTTGGAGGACAGGGTCCTTGCTGCCCTCTAGCTCCCACAAGCTGCATGCAAATTGCTCCTGGAACACAAGCATAGCAGCCTGTCACATGGCTGGGGGTGTTGGATGGGTAGCTGCTACTGTGCTGAGATATGAGACTGACTGAAATGAACCGCAATTTACCATCAAGCTTTTTCTCTGGAAGTTGTTAAGCCTTCAACAGACTCCAGAGTTCCAAAACAGTTATATCAGACAGACACTGCCAGTGCAACTGTTGTCTAGGTGGGGAGACAGATTCCTAGTGCTTGTTACTCTGCCATCTTCCCACTGTTTGCCATAGTTATTTAGGCTGAACAGCTTAGATCAGTAGTTCTAACTACAAAGTAAAAGGGAATTTGTGGGGCAAAGGAGCATGTTAAATGACACCACAGGGATATGATCAGTGAAACCCAGAGTGCAGGAACTCTGAAAGACAGTGACCTAGCTTTGTCAAAAGTTAATTTTAGTGGAATAAAAAGAGACAGGAAGGAAGCTACAGCTTAAAAGAGACTTAAACACACAAAATCAAGTGCAATGTGTAAACCTCACTTGGATCCTGACTTGAAAAAACAAGAAAAGATATTTTTATGAGACAGGTAAGGAAATCTATTCATTGATTGGCTATTTAACCATACGAGGTATTTTAAATTCTATTAGACATGAGAACTGAAACTACGTATTTCAACATGACTTAATGGTTTGTTCCAAGAAAGTCTTGCCTAGAAGGATAAGTCTGTAAAACAATAAATAATTCATTATTTACCCCTGGAAATGCATGCAAGCCAATTTATCTAAGCAAACAGTTTATTCACCTGGGCAAACAGCTCCCCTTTCAGGATTACAGATTGCTCACGTAGGCAAAGAGCTCACTTATTACACTACAGTTTGCTTATCAAGGCTTGTTTGAAGACTATTGTTTCGTTGTGCTCACCAACCCTACATTATTGTGCCATAATCGTTGCTTAATCTTATCCAGTTCCTTGCTTTGAAAAACCCACCTCAAGTAGCCTTACTTAATTTTCCCCTTTGTGGCATTACTGACATTCTGTGGTCTTTGTGAGAGCCAACTGTTAACAGGTATAATAATATTTTTCTGGCATGTTTATTTAAAAGGGGGGGCTTAACATATCTGGACAAAACTGTAATTCAAAAAGATACATGCACCCCAAAATTCATAGCAGCACTATTTACAATAGCCAAGACATGGAAGAAACCTAACTGTCCATTGACAGATGAATGGATAAAGAAGATGTGGTGTATATATACACAATGGAATATTAGCCATAAAAAAGAATGAAATAATGTCATTTACAGCAACATAGATGGACCTAGAGATCATCATACTAAGTGAAGTAAGTCAGACAGAGAAAGACAAATATCATGTGATGTCACTTACATGTGGAATCTAAAATATGACACAAATGAACCTATCTATGAAACAGAAACAGACTCACAGACAGAGAGAACAGACGTGTAGCTGCTAAGGGGGAGGGGGTTTGGGAAGGGACGGATTAGGAGTTTGGGATTAGCAGATGCAAACTATTACATACAGGATGGATAAACAACAAGGTCCTACTGTATAGCACAGGGAACTATATTCAATATCCTGTGATAAAGCACAATGTAAAAGAATATAAAAAATAATGTGCATATATATACATATATACGTATATATATGTATAACTGAATCACTTTGCTGTACAGCAGAAATTAACACATTGTAAATCAACTACACTTCAATTTAAAAAAACAAAAAAAAGGGGGGGACTTATATTTTTGAAGAAATATACTGAAGGATTTACAAATTTCATGAAAAAAAGTCTGAGATTTGCTTCAATGTAATATGGGATGGAGAGAGGTGGGGGCATAGAAGAAATAACATCGACCATAAGTTGAAAATTGTTGAAGCTCATTGGTAGCTACATAGGGTTTCCTATACTATTTTTGTCTACTTACGTATAATGTTTGAAATCGTCCAAAATAAAAGTTTTTTTTTTTAAGTTGAGAGTTACATTTTTTAAAAAATAAATAAATTTATTTATTTTATTTATTTTTGGCTGCGTTGGGCCTTCATTGCTGCGCAGGGGCTTTCTCTAGTTGCGGTGAGCGGGGGCTGCTCTTCATCGTGGTGCGCGAGTTTCTCATGGCAGTGGCTTCTCTTGCTGCGAAGCACGGGCTCTAGGTGCGCGGGCTCGGTAGTTGTGGCGCACGGGCTTAGTTGCTCCGCGGCATGTGGGATCATCTTGGGTCAGGGCTCGAACCCATGTCCCCCGCATCGGCTAGCGGATTCTCAACCAGGTGGATTGTTCCCTGTGCCACCAGGGAAGTCCCCAAG
>NW_006786304.1:3016147-3046218 GCF_000442215.2 Lipotes vexillifer | reverse complement strand
CGGGCCTCTCACTGCTGTGGCCTCTCCCGTTGCGGAGCACAGGCTCCGGACGCGCAGGCTCAGCGGCCATGGCTCACGGGCCCAGCCGCTCCGCGGCACGTGGGATCGTCCCGGACCGGGGCACGAACCCGCATCCCCTGCATTGGCAGGCGGACTCCCAACCACTGTGCCACCAGGGAAGCCCCCCAAGAGTTTTTTTAAGTGTGCTACTCAAACCACATCACTGGAGCTATGCTCAATCTTCCTCTCTTTCTCTCCTACCCTATTAGCATATCTAACGTTCAGATTTCCTCTAGAATCTGACCATTTCTCATGACCTCTACTGCTACTTACCTGGTCCAAGCCACCACATTTTCCCACCTTGGTGATTGCAATGGTCTCTACGTTTCAACCTTTGCTCTTCCCCAATCCCCTTCTATTCTCAACACAGCAGCCAGAGACATCCTTTTTAAAAATAAGTCTAGGGAATTCCCTGGTGGTCCAGGGGTGAGGACTTGGCACTTACACTGCTGGAGCCCGGGTTCTATCCCTGGTCAGGGAACTAAGATCCCCCAAGCTGTGCAGCGAGGCCAAAAAAAAAAAAAAAAAAAGGCTTAAGAGTCAAGGTCAAAGTTCTTACAACGGCCTACAAGGTCCTACACTCTCTATACCAACCCCTTTCTCTCTGACCCCTTCCTGTAAGACACATGCCTTGGGCCCCTCTACCCCGTCTACTCCAGCCACATCGACCTCCTTCCTGTTCTGCTAAGGCACCAGGCACACTCCTACCTCAGGACCTTTGCACTTGCTGTTCCTCCTGGTGCCTCCTTCAGGTCTTCACACAAATTTCCCCTTCTCAAGGAGACCTTCGCTGACCACCCTATATAAAACTGCAACCATCTTCCCCAACCCAGGCACTCCCTCTTCCCCACCTGTTTTCTCTCCTTTGCACTCATCACCATCATGTGTCAAACTTTACAGTATTTAGTGTCTCCCTCCTTAGAAAACAAGTCCCACATGAGAAGGGATTTCTGTCTATTCTGTCCCTGCAGTAGCCCGAGTGACTGGAACAGTGCCTGGAACAGAATATGTGTTCAGTAAATATTTATCCAATGACTTTGGTCACTATTGTCTTCCCTACGGTGTCCTCGGCCACTTCACTATTCCTCCAGTGTTCAAATTTAGGTGCTAAATCCAGATGGGATACTTGGGAAAGCAAGTTTGAATTTTAAAAAAATTATCCTAGTGGAAGAGAGGCAGGGCCTTAGCACTGCAGTCTACAGCAGTGCATGTAAATGATGCACCGTGGAGCAGAACACTGTGAAGGGTGCCTCTGGGGTGGTGCCCCCCAGTGGTGGACCCAGGTCTTCAGACAATGGCATTACCCAAAAATGATCTAGTGTGCTAGCAGATTGGAAAAGATGCTCAATTTCCCTCCCTGGGAACCCAGGAAATGCAAACTAAAACAACAATAAATTACCTTGGCAGCTTTCCAAACAAGGGAAGGAACTAGTCAGAAATGAGCAAACTTTGTTTAAGACAAACTTTTAACGCAGTGTTTTGATTTTCTCAGCATGTCTCAAGAAAAATGACTCAGATTCCTGACTCATTTTAAAAGACAGAAATAATAGGAGACTTCCCTGGTGGTCCAGGGGTTAAGACTCAGCACTTCCACTGCAGGGGGCACTGGTTCTATCCCTGGTCCAGGGAACTAAGATCCTGCATGCCACATGGTGCAGAAAAAAAAAAAAAAATTATATGGTGGAGTTGAAAAATACCAGTATCCACTTTGAAAAAAAATGTTTGGCAGGGCTTCCCTGGTGGCGCAGTGGTTGAGAGTCTGCCTTCCAATGCAGGGGACACGGGTTCGAGCCCTGGTCTGGGAAGATCCCACATGCCGCGGAGCAACTAGGCCCGTGAGCCACAACTACTGAGCCTGCGCGTCTGGAGCCTGTGCTCTGCAACAAGAGAGGCCGTGATAGTGAGAGGCCCGCGCACCGCGATGAAGAGTGGCCCCCACTTGCCGCAGCTGGAGAAAGCCCACGCACAGAAGCGAAGACCCAACACAGCCAAAAATAAATAAATTAATTTAAAAAAAAAAATGTTTGGCAGTACCTACTGAGACTAACATATGTTTGCCCTATGACCTCGTTAATTCCACATCTGGGTATATACCCAAGAAAAATGAGTGCATATATCCATAGACAAGGATGCTCTATTCATAATAGCTAAAAACTGGAAAAAACCCACATGTCCATCAACAATAGACTTGGGTAAATAAGTGTGGTATGTTCATAAGATGAAATGCTTCACAGCAATTTTTTTTTTTTGGCTGTACCGTGCCGCTCATGGGGACTTATTTCCCCCGACCAGGGACCGAACCCGGGCCACAGCACTGAAAGCGCCGAGTCCTAACCACCACCAGGGAATTCCCTTCACAGCAATTAAAAAAATAACAATACTGCTACATGCAACAACATGGCTGAATCTCACAAGACAATGTTGAGTGAAAGAAGCCAGAGACAAAAGAGTACATAATTGAATGATTCCTTTTATGTAAGTATCAACTCATGGTGAGAGAAATCAGAAAGTGGTCACCCCTGGGTGGTACTGACTGGAAGAGGGCACAGGGAAACCTTCTGGAATGATTAGAATGTTCTATATCTGGACCGAGGTGGCAGTGACATGAATGAACACATATGTATAAAAATATAAATGCATCAAGCTGCACACTTCAGCTTTGTACCCTAAGTTATACTGCAATAAAAAGTTTAAATTTTAAAAATTTTAAATAAATAGAATAGAATAAATGACTAGTATATTGGTACTTTCAAGACACGAAAAGCCGGATTGCAGGACTGGTCGGGTGGAGTACACACATGGAGAACTGGGCCCAGGTTCTTAGATTCCCACTCTCACCACAAGGTGGCTCTCTCTCCTCCCTCAAGCCTCTCTGACCAAGTCTCTGGGAGGGAAAACCAGCTGAAGATGACATTGCCCACTTAGAAATATCACTGGTGGTGGAGGGTTGTGTGCTCCAGAAAAGGAGAGCGTGGGCCTAGGGTGGGAATGCTGTATAATGATGCCAGCCTCACTACAGAGGACTGTAGCCCTTTCAAAGCTAGGTTTTGAATCCCAGCTCTGTCATTTCCTAGCTGTGTGACCTTGGGAATGTTCCTTAACTTCTCTGTGCCCCAGTATCCTCATTTATACAGTGGAAATAATAGTACTACATACCTTGTGGTGTGGTTGTTTCTGTTCGTGTGAAATGAGTTAGTCTTCATAAAGCTCTTAGAACATTACCTGGCAAAAAAGAAGAGCTCAAAGTCATTAATTGAATAATATTAAGAGATGAAATCTCAGTAACCAATAAGGGAAGACCTGGCATCCCACTTCTTAAGAGACCAACTGGGTATGGGGAGCTTGGCTAAACTGGAGATGCCATTCTGGTTTCTATGTTCTTTTCCAGAACCTGATGGCCCACTCATAGCCACCACAGCCAGTGCTGGTCCAAATCTGTGGCCCAGAGGGTTTCACGAATCTTTCTGTAGGTACCAAACTTGTGTGCCTCTGTGTGGGAGACAGAATAATGCCCTCCCTAAAATGTCACATCCTAATCCCTGGGACCTGTGACTATGTGACCTTACATAGCAAAGGGGATTTGGCAGGTGTGATTAAATTAAGGGATCTTGAGATGGAAAGATTATACTGGATTATCAGGAAAGGTCCAGTGTAACTACCTAGGTCCTTATAAGAGGGAGGCAGGAGGATCAGAGTCAGAGAAGGAGATGTGACAACAGAAGCAGAAATCAGAGTGACGTGGCCAGGAGCCAAGGGATACAGGCAGCCTCTGGAAACTGGAAAAGGCAAGGAGTGGATTCTCTTCCAGAACCTCTTTAAGGAAGACGGCCTTTGATTTTAGCCCAGTAAGACCTATTTAAGATTTCTGACCTCCAGACCTGTAAGTAAGCCTGTGTTATTTTATGCCACTAAGTTTGTGGTCATTTGTTACAGCAGCAATTGGAAACTGATACACTCAATTCAAGCAATGTCTGGGCAGCTTGGTGGTGTTTGCAGTTGTATGTCTGAATTTTCTTTATTCAAACAGGAAATACAATCTCATGGTTCAAATACTGAATTCTCAAAATTCAGTAAGTATATCCAAGTACCGTGGAAAATTGTTTCTCAGTATTTAGCTAAACATACGCATACACTTTAACCCTGCACTTCCAGCCCAGCCTAGGTACTCAACAGGAGTGCATAGGTATGTCCACCAAAGGACCTCTACAAGAATGTTCCTAGCAGCAATATTTGTAGTTGCCAAAAATTGGAAGCAATCCAAATGCCTGTAAACGGTAGAATGGATAAATAAAGACTCAGCATTTCACACCCAGCCACCTTGGGCCCTGAATCCTTCCCCTTCGCAGTGTGAAGGAGTGAGTATCAATGTGCCTGGAAGAGTATGATGCATTATGAATAGTTAAAATATCAACGGTCAGTATTTATGGAGGGCTTCCGACCACAGCAGGGTTGGAAGCACTTTACATCGGTCCACTCGCCTCTTCCTCACAACAACACTGTGAGGTCAGTGCTTTTACTATCCCCATTTTACAGATGAGGAAACTGAGGCACAGAAAGTCTAAGTAAGATGCTAAAGCATGCTTACTAGTGCAGAGCGAGAATTTGAACCCCAGCAGTCTGGCTCCACTGTGAGAGACACAGAAAGCCAGGAGTAGGGTATAGCCTGGGGGTGCCAAGCTTGCCCCTAGGCAGCTGAGAAATGTGGGACCCTCGGGACTCAAGCTGCAAGAGGCCAGCTGCCTCAAGGCCCTGTCCTCTTGAGAAGCACTTTCAAATCATTGGGCTGTCCCAACAAATGGGCAGCCTCCCCAGGAGGTTGATGGGCACAGGCTGAGGGTGACAGAGTGTGGGGCTGATGAGGTCCTTCCAGCTCCACGCTGGGTGATAGGACATTTGTTCCTGGTGCGATGGTCAGTGCTGAAGAAGCCCTTAGGGATGCAGTGATGAGAGTGGGGAGAGCTGAGAGCATCTTCAGCATTGCAAAAGCCCAACACTTAGCCCAGGTTCTTTGCTCTGGGCCAGAATAGTATCTCTGAGTGGCTGGGACATACCTGTGTCTCTCAGTGCTCTGAGATCAAGAACCAAAAAATCTGAGTTCTGGGCTTCCCTGGTGGCACAGTGGTTAAGAATCCGCCTGCCAATGCAGGAGACACAGGTTCGAGCCCTGGTCCAGGAAGATCCCACATGCCACAGAGCAACTAAGCTCATGCGCCACAACTACTGAGCCTGTGAGCCACAACTACTGAGCCCATGTGCCACAACTACTGAAGCCCGCAGCCTAGAGCCTGTGCTCCACAGCAAGAGAAGCCACCGCAATGAGAAGCCCGCGCACCGCAACAAAGGGTAGACCCCACTCACCACAACTAGAGAAAGCCTGAGGGCAGCAACATAGACCCATCGCAGCCAAAAATAAATACATTTTAAAAAAGAAGAAAAATTTGAGTTCTGATTGGTAAAACATGGGGAAATTAATTAACACTCCAAATGCACCATGAGTGACCAAATGTGGAAGACTGAGCTTGGGTTTGCCAGATGAGCTGTAAAAGGATCACTGTTATTACGGACTTGAGCTTCTCAAAGCCTATAAGCCCTGAGGATATGAAGGTTACTCCAGACCAGGAACCAGGAAAAACACACACCCACAGTTACTGTAAGAATGACAGCTGCAGAGAGACCAGTCCCGCCATTCTACATCCTGTGGTGCTGGAGAGATGGGAGTGTTACGGGAACCACTGACTGAAACTGCTCGCCCTGGCCAGGCACCACAGTAACCATTTGCATGAGTTTCTTAAACAGGAGGTCCTGGTAAGATATGCGGAATTAACGCGCTACCACCAACCACAAGAATTCGGGAAAGGTCAAAGGGAGAGAGGAGACTCCAGTCCATATGTCCTACCAGCCTCCCAGAGTCCTCGCTTGAATCCATCTTGGTTGAGTGATGCGAGCTCCACCAGGAAGGACTGAGTCAGAGTGATTGGCCAGAGAGAACCCGGAAACTAATCCCATCACCATAAAACATGGGACTATAAGCCACGTGGCAGAGCAGTCCTCCTGGGTTCCCTTACCCTGCTGCTCTCCACCCGGGCGCCCCTTCCCAGTAAAGTCTCTTGCTTTGTCAGCACATGTGTCTCCTTGGACAGTTCATTTCCGAGTGTTAGACAAGAGCCCTGGAAGGGGTCCCCCCTCCTGCAACAGGAGTGTGTCTGAATCCTGCCTCATGCCCCTGTGCCAGGACAGCTGTCTCTATTCTGCTGGTGACAACGTAGCCAGCCTCGCTTTTTGTATCCAGGGAAGTTCTAGAATCATCTGGGTCCAATCATTTTTACAAGCAGCAAAAGTTCTGGGAAACTGGCTTGTGGAAACCACTAAATCTTCCTGGCTTGTCAAATGGAGGTAATCATAGTCTGGCTATATAGAGCTGTTGTGATGATTAAGTGGCTTCTGCAGGGCATGCAGCATGGAAGGCAGGTTCGCAAAGCCCAAAGCTTACACAAGAACCAGGAGGAAAGATTTTGAAATCACTCAAAAGATCTTGGGATGCATGAAACCCCCATCTGCACCTTTATTTACAAACCAAGGCTTCACTGAGCCAAAGACAAAAATTCAGAAAAACATAGCCAGTGTATGATTTATTGATAGATACATAGATCTAAATTAATCTATTTAGATGAAAAACCTCAAATCAGATAATGCCATGACTATGATCAAATAAAGCACTCACTCCTCAACCAGATAACGTGGATGCCTTCCAAGCTTCCAGCCAGCTTCCTCTAGACAGCCACACCCAAACAAGAAATGCAGACACAACAGCTTCTTTCCCCATCCACTCTCTACTCCTTTGTTCCCTTCCCCCCACACAAACCCTGTCCACCCTGACCCTGAGTGCTTCCTTCAAAGAAGCATGAAACGGGAGCTCCCTCGGATCCTCTGTCAAATGGCCTCTGACCTCTCCTGCTGGGGAGCAGAGCCCAAGATCTTTCAGCTGATGGGAACTATGGTAGATTGTACTTTTGGCCCCAGTTCCTCACCCCTTCCTGTATCCGTGCTCTTTACCATGTAACTGTGTAGTTATATGACTCTGGGTTGGCTGTGTGACTTGCTTTCACCAGCAGAATGAGTTGGAAATGACAGAGTGCCAATCTCTAGCCTACGTCTTAATTGAGGGGCCTGGTACATTTTTGCCTGTACTTTTGCTTCCATGAGAACAAGCCTGGGCTAGCCTCTTGGAAAGGACAGACATGTGGAGCAAAACCAAGTCTCCCAGCCACCCCAGCCAAGACCAGGCTAGATCAGCCAACACCAGATCCCCGGACATGTGGGTAAGCACAGCTGAGCCCAGGAAAACCATCCAGCCAAGCCCAGCCTAAAACTGCCCACCACAAACTTCGTGAGCTAAATAAATGCTACTGAGAGTCGGGGTGGTTTGTTACACAGCATTATTATAGCAAAAGCTAAATGATATGGGAAACCTGCAGGCCCCTGGTCCAATCTTTACGCTGGGCTGCTTGGATCTGAATCCCATCTCTGCCGTTTGTCAGCTGAGTGACTTAACCTCCCTGTGCCTTAGATTCCTCATCTGTAAAATGGGATGATAGCAGTTTTACCTCGACAGATTGTTTCCATCACTCAGGGTCCTGATGTTTATTGAGCTCCTACTGCTCTGGGTGAGGAGGAAAGGACGGTGAGACAAAGTTCCCGCCCTCATGGAGTTGACATTCATGTGGGGCAGTTGCATAAAAAACAGATCCATGTACAATAGGATGTCAGAAGAGAGAACTGCTACGAAGAGGGGTAAAGCAGAGTAGAGGGCTGGAGGGCTGGGGGTGTGGAAGAAGAAATGCTGTTTCTCATAAGGTGGTCAGGGAAGCCCACCCAGAGGTGGTGACGCTCCAGCCGACATGAGAATGAAGGAGAGGAAGCCGTCCAAAGATGGAGAGAGAGCTTTCCCAGCAGAGGGGATGGCCGGTGCAAAGGGCTGGGGGTGGACATGAGCTTGGTGTGTAGGAAGAATGGGAAGCAGGCTGGAGTGAAAAAGGCAGGAAGCAGGAGGCAGGAGGCAGGAGGCAGGAGGTTATATGAGTGGCAGGAGGTAATGTGTGAGAGCGGCGCAGGGACAGGATCATGAGAGTAAGGACTTTGCACTTTACTGTCATGACAATTAAATGAGTTAATATGTGGACAGAGCTCTGGACAGCGCCTGGGTCATGATGAGTGCTCAGCAAGTGCCAGCTTTCACTTTACCGCTGGCGTTTTCACCCACAAAATGCAGTGTCTCCCTGTTCCAGAGTCCCTAAGAGGAAAATCCCCATGGCATGGTTGCCCCTGCTGCAACTAAGAAGAAAGAGACTCACCAGGGAAATCTTTTTCATCTTTATTTATGAAATCCCCAGAATATAGGAAATAACCATAAAAATAAAATGAATTATTTTAAAAACTGATAATAATCGAAAGACCGAAGACTTCCAAATTTATTCCCTTCTATCTCCAAGCTCAACTTCACACACGTTGACCTCATTCCCAGCAGCTTACTCCCACACTGACCTTGCCCTAGCAAATGCCTTTAATTTTACTCATTCCTTCTATTAGGGGCTTTCCGTGACTCTGACTCTGAGGGTAGGAGAGTGGGAAAAACAAACTCAGACCCTGCCCCAGAACATTCCTTAATACACAGCAGGTGCTCAATAAATGCTTTTAGAATTAATAAAATGGTCTCTCTCTCTCTCTCTCCCTCTCTCTCTTTTTCTTTTTAAGTCCAAACTGGCAGAATAAAAAGTTGACCACCCTATGTCTGACCTCCAATTTTGTCTTTGAAATTTGCTGGTTCGCAAGCTCCAAAGTGAGTTATAGGACAAAGTCCCAAAGCCAAGGTACTTTCCCAAATGAGTCCTGACCTATATCCCCAGCCTCATCGCTGGGCTTTCCCCGACACAATGCTGCACCCTCTTCCCAGAACAAGGCGGATTCTCTCAGGCCTTTGCTACTTGTCCTTTAAAGCCCTGCTCCAACGTCACCTCCTCCAAGAAGACATCCTGGAACCCAGGCAGGGTCCATTTGTCTGGGTCTCCGGTGCAGGATTTAGTTGAATGTTGTCGACACATTAGCCCAATAGAAGTTCTCTGCAGAGACGGTAGATGCTAACTCAGCTGACAGTGCTCCTCCCAGCCACCAGAGGGCGCTTTCGAAACACCAACCTGACTTCTTGGCTTAAAATTCCCACAGTGGCTCCCAGTTACTCTTAGCAGTTCAGATCCCTGCTGGTTCAAATCCTGGGTCAGCCACTTCCTGGTTCTGAAACGCTGAGCTAGAGACCACCTCTCCAGACCTCTGTTTCTCCATAGGGTCATCAGGTGGATTAAATACATTGTTTCCTATAAAGCTCTTGGAAGAATGTCTCTTAGGATGTTCTCAGTACAGTTAGCTGCTGCCTCACTCAGAGTCTAAGCAGGAAACAGCAAATGCAAACTGATCGACTGGGGAGAGTTTAATAAAAAGATTATTTACTATTAGCTACAAAAAAAATGAAATATTGCCGTTTTCAGCAAAATGAATGGGCCTAGAGAATATCATACTAAGTGAAGACGGAGAAAGAAAATATTACATGATATCACTTATATGCGGAATCTAAAAAAATAATACAAATGAATCTATATACAAAACAGAAACAGAGTCACAGACATAGAAAACAAACTTATGGTTACCAAAGGGGAAAGGGAGGCGGAAGACGGATAAATTAGTAATATAGAATTAACAGATACAGACTACTGTGTATAAAACAGATAAGCAATAGGGATTTAGTGTATAGCACAGGGAACTATATTCAATATATTGTAATAACCTATAATGGAAAAGAATCTGAAATACACACACACACACACACACACACACAAAACTGAATCACTTTGCTGTATACCTGAAACTACACAATATTCGAAATCAACTACACTTCAATTAAAAAAAATAAAAGACTATTTCCAAAGATGGAGCAGTGAGCAGGGAAACCACAAGGGTGGTGCAAGGGTGGTGCAGCACTTCAAGTCTAGAAAGATGGGAGCTTTGATTACCCCCAGGCCTGAAAGAACCCAGATGTGTGTGGAGTGGACCTCCAGCCAGGAGCTGTGGCCTTGGGTGGAAAGACACAGCCAGCTGGAGGCAACCGCCGTATCAGGGAGGGAGTTGGGGAAATAAACACCCCTCCTTCCAATCTCTTGTCAGTGTCCCCACTGGCCAACCCAGACAGAAAACTAGAGGTCAAGAAAGCCCATGGTAGTCCATAGTGATCAGCCTCCCAAGGTTGGATCCTATTCCCAAGAGTATGACAGGGAAAGGTGGAGAGCGGACCTGAAAGAGCAAACAAAAAATATCCAGTATATCATCATCATCATCATCATCATCAATAGTAGTGATCTTACTATTAAACTCCTCATCATGGTCTACGAGGGCCTTCAAGGTCTAGCCCCCATCTTTCCACTGCATTACTCCTATCTCCCCTACTCCTTTCTGAAACCCAGAAATGGACCCAGAAGGGGTGCAAGGAAACCCTCTAAATGATGGTAAGTTTCTGATTCACGATAGGAATCTGCCTGGCACAGAGCTACACCTGCGATAGCGTTGAGAGGGAAGTGGTGACATCGACTTTGAAATGCATCAGAAAAATCAGAGGGAGTGATGGATAGACAGAGAGATGGAAAGACGGGTGGACATGTGATAAAGCAAACAGCAGAGTAAAATGGGAATGGTCAAATCTAGGTGATGGGTACACGAGTGTTCACTGTGAAATTAGTTTAGCTTTTATCTGTTTGAAAATTTTCATTAAAAAGGTTTGGGAAAGTGTAAAAATAAAAGTTGATGAGGGTGGCCTCAGCAAAGAAATTTGGGTTGAATTGGTTACAGGAGCCAAGAAAATAAGAATTTCTCTGGGACTTTCCACAGAAACCACAGCCACTTCCTGCAGCATTCAGGAATGAATTATTATGACAACTGTCAAGTCTTGGATCAGAAGGAAGATTCCCCCCTCCCCCATAGAAAAATGAAGGGAACAGAGAGGAAGAGACAGCGTCCCACTTCTCAAAAATCCTCTGATGGGGACTTTCCTGGTGGCGCAGTGGTTAAGGATCTGCCTGCCAATGTAGGGGATACGGGTTCGAGCCCTGGTCCGGGAAGATCCCACATGCCGCGGAGCAACTAAGCCCGTGCACCACAACTACTGAGCCTGCACTCTAGAGCCTGTGACCCACAACTACTGAAGCCTGTGCACCCAGAGCCCGTGCTCCGCGACAAGAGAAGCCACCGCAATGAGAAGCCCGTGCACCACAACGAAGAGTAGCCCCCGCTCACTGCCACTAGAGAAAGCCCGCGCGCAGCAACGAAGTCCCAATGCAGCCATAAATAAATAAATAAATAAATAAAAATTAAAAAAAAAAGACGTATGTATATGTATAAATGAATCACTTTGTTGTACTCCTGAAACTAACACAACACTGTTCATCAACTGTACTCCAATATAAACTAAAAAGTTTAAAGAAACATAAAAGTAAAAAATTAAAAAAAACAACCAACCAGGACTTCCCCGGCGGTCCAGTGGTTAAGAGGCCACGCTTCCAATGCAGGGGTTGCGGGTTCAATCCCTGGTCAGGGAACTAGGATCCCACATGCCGTGCGGCCAAAACAAACAAACAAACAAAACGAAACGAAAACAACAACCAACCAACAAAACACAATCAAAATAACAATCAAGCAAAATGAGGAGATGTTGGTGAAAGGGGACAAACTTCTAGTTATAAGATGGACAAGTTCTGGGGATTTAACTATAGTTAATACTATGTATTGTTTACTTGAAAATCACTAAGAGAGTAGATCTTAAATGTTCTCACCACCCACACACCCACACGGTAACTACAGGAGGTGATGGATGTGTTAATTAGCTTGATTGTGGCAATCATTTCACAATGTATATGTATGTCAAACCATCATTTTGTGCACCTTAAATGTATACAACTTTGTCAATTATACCTCAATAAAGCTGTGGAGAAAACCAATCAGTAGCTGTGGGAACAAAAAGTGTGCTCTGAGGGCTGCTTGTAGTAGCAGCTAATGTGAGGCTGCCCAAAGTTTTTCTAAACCAGTGCCATCCAACAGAAATATAATGCAAGCTTCACATGTAATTCTACATTTTCTAGTAACCACATTAAAAAAAGGAAAAAGAAACGGGGGAGATTAATCATGCTTTAATCCAACACATCCAAAATATTATCATTTTAGAATGTGATCAACATAAAAATTATGATTTAGTTTACATTCTTTTATTTTTCATAATAAGTCTTCAAAATGCAGTGTGTATTTTACATTGCTAGCACACCTCTGTTGAGACCAGCCACATTTCAAGGGCTCAATTGCCACGTGGGGCTAGTGGCTCCCTAGTGGACAGAGCAGATCTAGTCACATTAGCTAATTAGGATGTCTTCACAACAGCCCTGTGAAGTAGGAATTGTTTCCATTTTATGGATGAGGAAACTGAGGCACAAAGAGATGAAGGGACTTGCCCAAAGTCACAGACTGGCGGAGGAGCAGGATTTTGGACCAGGCAATGGAGCTCCTGCCATGTAGAACCAAGATGGGCTCCTACACAGGTCACTTATTAGGCTGGGTGAGTGACAGCCCACAAGAGCCCACTCCCCACTCACCAGAGGTCTCCATAGGGAGAGAACGATCATGGTTCTTGAGACTCCTGAAGGGGAGACCCACAGGGGGACCCAAGCACGGGGGTGTGGCTGGGAATGCAGAGGCCTGGGAAAGGACTGGGTTCTCTTGCCTCTTACCCACCAGAGATTGCCAAGGAGTTAGGAAAATCCCCTCGTGCATCTCACTGCAGACTGGTGGCTGCAAATGCTACTGACTTTTTTTTTTAAGTGTAGTTGATTTACAATATTGTGCTAGTTTCAGGTGTACAGCAAAGTGATTCAGTTATACATATATATGTATATATATGTATTTTTTCAATTCTTTTCCATTATGGTTTATTACAAGATATTGAATGTAGTTGCCTGTGCTATACAGTAAATCCTTGTTGTTTATCTATTTTATGTACAGTAGTGTGCATCTGTTAACCTCCCAATTTATCCCTTCCCCCCCCCGCTTCCCCTTTAGCAACCATAAGTTTGTTTTCCATGTCTGTGAGTCTGTTTCTGTCTCATAAATCAGTTCATTTGTGTCATAGTTTAGATTCCACATATAAGTGAAATCATATAATATTTGTCTCTCTCTGTCTGACTTACTTCACTTCGTATAATAATTTCTAGGTCCATCCATGTTCCTGAAAATGGCATATTTCATTCCTTTTTATGGCTGAGTAATAGTTCACTGTGTATGTATACCACATCTTCTTTATCCACTCATCTGTTAATGGGCACTTAAGTTGCTTCCATGTCTTGGCATTACTGGAAATAATGATGCTGTGAACATTGGGGCGCATGTGATAAAGCAGAAAGTTGAAGTGAGTTCTCTGTGAAGACCCAGACTGGGGGGAGGTGGGGCCTCTCATTAACGGCCCATCTGCTGTGCCAGCTCCAGAATAAGAACTCCAGTCTCCCTTGTCATGACCCTCCCTTTACAAACGGGGAAACTGAGGCTCAGAGAAGACACATGGCTTGTCCAAGATCACACAGGAAGGATATAAAGGATGCATCAGGAGGGATGGGAAAATCTCTTCCCACCCCCATCCCGTGGCCACCTGATTCCCTTTCCAGAAGCAAGAATATAGTGATTTCCTGAGATATTTTAGGCATATACAAGCATTCACACATGGATCATTTTTTTTACACCATGGTAGCACAAAATTCTGCATCTTACTTTAATTTTTCACTGAAGATTCTCTTCAGGCTCTCTCCAGATGAATACATAGAGCTGTACCTCATTTTTTTTAAATGCCCTTAGAGCATCACACTGTCTGAATGTACTATCATTAACTTAACCAGACCCCTTTTAATAAACACTTAGGTGATTCCTAGTTTTATTGCCATTACAAACACTACTGTAATTAATATCACTTGGGCAGACCTCATGTTGGCCATATGATCCATGCCTGTAAGATAAATTCCTAAGAGGAAAACT
Source organism: Lipotes vexillifer (assembly GCF_000442215.2). Classification (NCBI taxonomy): domain Eukaryota; kingdom Metazoa; phylum Chordata; class Mammalia; order Artiodactyla; family Lipotidae; genus Lipotes; species Lipotes vexillifer. The sequence continues at coordinate 3,032,052 of NW_006786304.1, read as the reverse complement.
GCCAAGTCAAAAGTGATGTGCATTTGTCATTTTGAAAAGTATTTCCACACTGCCCTCCAAATTCCTCCCTTTGTCACTGATTGACTGCCCGTTTCTCAAAAGGGCTTTTTGCTCTCTCTATATATTGTTCGAATGTTTTACAGCGAGGAGGTATTCGTGTATTATTATGTAATTAAAATTAAATAAGCCCTTCATTTAAAACACAAATCTGGGAAGAAGAGAAACCAGCAAGGCCAGTTCGGGCAGAGCCTCCCCTGTGACAGGTCCCCTGTCACACCTTCCTTGTCCCCAAGGAGCCCTGCCTCATGTTGAAATGCATTTCTCAAGCACAAACCAGGGACCTCAAAGATCAAACCTTGGAAAAAATGCAGGAATGAGATTACGTCATTTCCCCCTCTGTTGCTTTTTATGCAACTATATTCTCCTGCTCTTCATCGTCTTCCTCTTTCTCCTCCTTTTCCTTCTTTGTGACCTCTGTTATGGTGCGCATTACACTGAAAACATTTTTAAGCTATGTCCAGTTCAATAAAAGAACACTTAACTTACGCAGAATCTGGCATTTCTAACAAGGAACAGAAAAGAAAAGGAAAGAATAGCTAGGAGCTTCAAAGTAGAAATTGGAAAAGCAAAACAGTAATCTATTTTATTTTAAACACATCAATCTCTTCCTTTCCCTTCCTGAGCACAAGCAAGTAGGTGTCTGGAAGAGGGGTTGGAGCAGGGGGGACACAGGGCCCAGAATAGGGTATCAGGACCCAAATGTGGTGAGCAGGGCCTCCGCCCCAGGGGCCAAGGGTGCAGGCAGTGGCAGCCATAAGAGATTGGTTACCTTCAGGGGGATCGAATAAATAAGGAAATATATTAAGGGCACTGGGAGCCAGATTTCTCACTGCTGGAGAAATGAGCTACAATTATGTAAAGGGAGAAAACAAGAATAAGCCCTGTAGTGCTGGGTTGGAAATGGAGTTATCAGTGTAAATGCATGACTTTCACTATAGAGAGACAGATGTAGAAATAAATACAGATGGAATATTACTCAGCCATAAAAAAGAATGAAATAATGCCATTTGCAGCAACATGGATGGACCTAGAGATGATCATACCGAGTGAAGCAAGTCAAACAGAGAAAGACAAATATCATATGGTATCACTTACATGCGGAATGTAAAAAAAATGATACAAATGAAGTTATTTACCAAACAGAGATAGACTCACAGAGACAACAAACCTGTGGTTACCAAAGGGGAAGTGGGGGGGCGGGGAAAAGGGATAAGGGATTAAAATATACACACTACTATATATGGAGATAACCAATAAGGACCTACTGTATAGCACAGGGAACTATATTCAATATCTTGTAATAACCTATAATGGAAAAGAATTTATAAAAGAATGTATATATATGTACATGAATCACTTTGCTGTACACGTTAAACTAATACAACATTGTATCAACTGTATTTCAATAGAAATTAAAAAAAAAAAAAAAGCCTAGGGGACTTCCCTGGTGGTCCAGTGGTTAAGACTCTGCGCTTCCAATGCAGGGGCCGCAGGTTCGATCCCTGGTGGGGGAGCTAAGATCCCACATGCTGCACAGCATGGCCAAAAGATTTTTTTAAAAAAGAAAAGAAAAGAAAAGCCTAGGCTTCTCATCAAAAGACTGGCAAATAAACCCGTATCTGTATGTTTTAAGTTAAAATTTTTTTAAAAAAGGAATATAGATGTAAATCTATATCTACACATATACACACATACACTCCCTACCTCTGCCCACTCTGAGAGAGCCTGGGTACAAAAAGAGCCAATAGCAATGGCCACATGTAACTCCCAACTCTTGGTTTCTAAATGTCATTCTCCAGCAAAATAGCCCAGGGCTTCCCAGAGTAAAGGCTAATTCCAGGACTGGGACAGGGAAAGTACTAGGCGAGCCTGGAACATCTTATTGTGCCAGGAAGCAAAAAAACGTTTAAAGAATGATGGGATATATAAAAAAACATAACCAATAAGGACCTACTGTACAGCACAGGGAACTCTGCACAATACTCTATAATTGCCTATATGGGAAAAGAATCTAAAAAAGAGTGGATATATGTATATGTATAACTGATTCACTTTGCTGCACACCTGAAACTAACACAACGTTGTAAATCAACTATACTCCAATAAAATTTTTTTTTTAAAAAAAATCACTTAACCTCTCCTAAAACAAACAAACAAAAAAAGAATGATGGAGACGGGAAAATGACACAGGAGCCAGCTGGAAAGAGCTCCCACAGGCCAAACTGGAAACAACTGGAACATCAAAATAAACAATGACTGTCATAGATTACAATCCCTTGACGCTATGAGTCTATACTGACATGACTAAATAAATGAATAAATCAAAAGTCTGACAAGGAACAGGGTATGTATATGACCCCAAAAGACCTCCCCAGAAAACACATTAATCACAAAGGGGAAAAGAAAGAATAACCTTACAGTGGAGGAGCCTGAAAGACACCACCGTTAATGAGAATATCCTGACGGGATGTAAGATCCTAACACCACTTTTGTGACCCTCCTGCCAAAGATGCACGACCAGAATCTGACCATGAGAAGATATCAAATCCATGGACATCCTACCCCAGAACTGGGCTGTAATGTTCACAAGAGTCACAAAGGTCAAGGAAAGAATGAAGAATTTTTCCAGACTAAAGGAAGCAAAAGAGACATGACAACAAAATGCAATGCAAGAGTCTAGATTGGAACCTTTGCTGTGAAAGCTGTTGTTGGGACAACTGGTGACACTTGAATGGAGCGTGAGGATTAGATGGCAGTAATTTTCTAATGCTAATACTTTTTATTTTTGAGGTTGTACTTTGGTTATGTAGGAGACAGTCCTGTTTGTAGGAAACACACTAAACATCCATAGGTGACGGGGCATAATATTGGCAACTCATTATTACATGGCTTAGAAAAAATAATTCCTTTGTACAGTACTTGCAACTTCTCTGTAACTCTGAGATCTTTCCAGAGAAAGAAGCGTCATGAAACAAAACACATCCTTGCTTAAAAAGATAATAGCAGGTAAATCTACTATATTTCAATAAAATAATTATTTTTAAAGATAATAGCAGATGGACCTAGAGATGATCATACTAAGTGAAGTAAGTCAGACAGAGAAAGACAAATATATGATATCACTTATATGTGTTACCTAAAAAATAATACAAATGAACTTCTTTACAAAACAGAAATAGACTCACAGGGACTTCCCTGGTGGCGCAGTGGTTAAGAATCCACCTGCCAATGCAGGGGACACGGGTTCAAGTCCTGGTCCGGGAAGACCCTACATGCCGTGGAGTAACTAAGCATGTCCACCACAACTACTGAGCCTGCACTCTAGAGCCCGCGAGCCACAACTACTGAGCCCGCGTGTCACAACTACTGAAGCCCGCGCACCTAGAGCCCGTGTTCCGCAACAGGAGAGGCCACGACAATGAGAAGTCCGCTCACTGCAACGAAGAGTAGCCCCCACTCGCCGCAACTAGAGAAAACCTGCACGCAGCAACGAAGACCCAACGCAGCCAAAAATAAATAAAATAAACAAAACTTTTTTAAAAAGAATGTATGGGGCTTCCCTGGTGGCGCAGTGGTTGGGAGTCTGCCTGCCAGTGCAGGGGACATGGGTTCGAGCCCTGGTCTGGGAAGATCCCACGTGCCGCGGAGCAACTGGGCCCGTGTGCCACAACTAATGAGCCTGCGCGTCTGGAGCCTGTGCTCTACAACGAGAGGCCGCAACAGTGAGAGGCCCGCGCACCGCGATGAAGAGTGGCCCCCGCTAGCTACAACTAGAAAAGCCCATGCACAGAAACGAAGACCCAACACAGCCAAAAATAAATTAATAAATTAAATTTAAAAAAATAAAAATAAAAAAAAATAAAAAAGAATGTATGTATGTGTATAACTGAGTCACTTTGCTGTACAGTAGAGACTGGCACAACACTGTAAATCAACTATACTGCAATAAAAAATTTAAAAAAAGAATGTATACCTGAAACGTTTTGTAAATCAACTTCAATTTTTTAAAAAGGTAATATCAAATACGGTTTTATAAATTGTTAATATAACACAGGAAAATAAATTCCAAGAGACACAGTAAAGAAACAAACCTCAAAAGCACTGGTGGAAACTTACTAAATTGATTTCCTGACCTACAATTTTTGTCCAGTCTTTTCACAAGCATAGTACAAGAGCAAACACATATATAGGTTGTATCATGCCCCAGGCACCGTTCTAAGTACTTTATAGATACTGCTTAATCCTCACAACTATCTTATGAGGAAGGTAACTTTCATTCCCATCTTAAAGTTAATGAAACTGAAGCCGAGAAAGGTTAAGTAATTTGCCCAAGGTCACACAGCCAGGAAAAGGTGGAGCTGGTTTAGAATTTCAGCCTGACTTCACAACACCTTGCAAAAGGAATATGATTATCCCTCATGTGACACATTGGGTAACCAAGGCTCAGAGAAACTAAATGGCCAGTCCATGGCCGGGCTGATTCTGAAAAGCAGAGACTAGTCCCCAAGAACAGACTTAGAGAAATTATGTCAATGCTTAGATCCCAAACCAGGAACCACTGTTTGTTCATCAAACTCAATTATAAGAAGCAGCATTCCACTTTCACCAACACTCAGTCTGTTGATCAAGAGCTTTGCTGTCCAACATGGATGCCACAAGCCACACATGGCTGGTTACATTTAATTCAAATTAAACAAAATTGAAACTTCAGTTTCTCACACTAACCACCTTTAAACATGCACTCATGAGCTCAGTTACCACACTGCACAGCATAGACTACAGGCCATTTCCATGGTCACAGGAGGTTCTATTGGACAGGGTAGAATCTAGAGATTGCTTTGCAAGGGCTCAACAATTATTATTTCAAAAGGGGGGACTGGGATATTCTAGATATTCTTTAATTATATGCAAGAGCACATTTATCAGATTTTTTTCTTAAACACATTTAACTGTGTTTTCATTGAAGTGGCATTGTCAGATTTTTCAAATAAACTAACAAGGCAGAAAAGAAAGCCCACAAATCCCAATTTGTGTTTCAATCCACGGCAGTGATACCTGACAGTGCTTTTAAACTCCTACCTTGTAGATTTCTAATCCATCGGCTTGAAACCCCAGATATTGCTTCTGTATGTGGCATTCTGTGCCACACAAGGTATGTACTTCCCTGAAGAATTACAGGTGGAGAAAGCAGAAAACAAAGTGTCTGCAAATAGCAGCAGCTACCAATTACTAAACGCTCTACCTGGCTAGGGCTCTTACAGACCTAATCTTCATCATTCTCACGCTACCACTAGGAAGCACAGGTGATGATGCTCATTTTACAAATGAGACACGGTGGCTCAAGGAGGTGAACTCACCTGCCCAAATCCACATAGGTAATAAATATAGAATATGAACTTAGATCTTTCCACCCCAAACTCCACATTCAGCTTTTTCCTGTGAGTGGATTTACCTAATCTAAAGCAAGACAAGGAGAAACACTGATTCCAGCATAAAAAGAATTCTGGGGCTTCCCTGGTGGCGCAGTGGTTGAGAGTCCGCCTGCCGATGCGGGGGACACGGGTTCGTGCCCCGGTCCGGGAAGATCCCACGTGCCGCGGAGCCGCTGGGCCCGTGAGCCATGGCCGCTGAGCCTGCGCGTCCGGAGCCTGTGCTCCGCAACGGGAGAGGCCACAACGGTGAGGGGCCCGCAAACCGCAAAAAAAAAAAAAGAATTCTGACTCAACCCACTGGAAAGTTCATCAAGATATGGATCAAAGCAATTAGGATTACAGTAGACTAACAACTGAATTTATGCTGATGATAGGTCAGAGGGAGGGTGGAGAGTAGGAAAGAATAACAGGCATATGGGGGCAGATGAAAAGCCTTTTAAAAAAGATTAAAGATAAAAGTGAGGGGAGGAAACACCCAGCTGGTTAAAGTTTTTCCCAATCTGTTGCTGACACACCCTCTAACCTGACCCCAATGCTCACCAACATCACCACCGCCATGTGGATTGAAATTATAGGTCTTTTCCATTTTACCCACTAGAGTTCAGTGCTGTGATGGGAGAAATTTTCACATATTGAAGTATGGGGAAGTCATTCTGGCTTATACATGACCTAACTTAAACTTTTTTTTTTTGGCCACACTGTGTGGCTTGTGGGATCTTAGTCCCCCTACCAGGGATCAAACCTGGGACCTCGAGAGTGAAAGCACAGAGTCCTAACCACTGGACCACTAGGAAATTCCTAACCTAACTTAAACTATGCTAATTAGAACAGCCTGTTTTCTGGCCTATCAAGGATCCATTGTACATCTGCTTTAACCATGAAAGAAAAGAATGCATTTAAAAATCAAAATGGAGTAACTGTGGTTCAGGCATTCAAAATGGAGCCAGTTGGCCATCGTGGATGTGATTTCAGACATGTTCCTGCATCACAGAGAACTTGAATTTTCTGAACTGTATCAGACCCAAGGACACCACCAGCCGTTCTCAAAACAGTGTCTGCTAGCTGCCAGCTGTATCTTTATGGTCTCAAGATGTCCCCTTGTAACTAAGCAACCATTTTTGACCCCAACCAATCCTTGCTTAACAAGCATCATTACTTCTTGCCAGCTCCAGTCTTGACTCTTGACAAACAATTTACGTAATTTTGTGGTTTTTGCTTTTATGAGCCTCCTGCATTTTGCAGTCCAGCGAAACAGAATTCAAGTGCTTCTTTTTTTTTTTCCAAGTGCTTCTTGAATCTGTGTCTCCTGGGCTATAGTCCTCAGTTTGGCTCAAATAAAAACTATTTTCTATTCCTAGTATCGATTGTTTATTGATTATTTCCATGGACAGCTGTAATAGTGGAAAACTTTATGTCTGAAGCTGTTCATACAATGGGCACATGTGGTTATTTGAGCACTCGAGGAGCACTGAGGAATTGAATTTTAAATTTTATTTAATTTTAATGATTTAAATTTAAATTTATGCAGCCACATGTGGCTGGCGGCCACCTACTGAACGGCACAGCACTAAATGGTGAAATGTAGACGTTAGGGCACGGCTTTCCCATCTGTGTCCCCCAAAACCTAACATGAGAACTAGTTGTTTTGGGGGGCACCCTCTAGGGTCAGACTCCCTGGGTCCAAATCCTAATTCTGGGAAACCCTGAGGAAGCAACTTAATCTTGTTTGTGCCTCAGTGTCTGCATCTGTTAAATGGAGTACCATAAGTGGGCCTCACAAAAAGTTAAAACTAATATGTGTATGTATAAGCGATTCACTTTGTTATAAAGCAAAAACTGACACACCGTTGTAAAGCAATTATACTCTAATAGAGATGTTAAAAATAAATAAATAAATAAATAAAAGTTAAAACTTTTTGAATCTAAGTGGAGGGAAAAATGTCCATTGACAGACAAATTCTCCAGCAAAATAGCCCAGGACTTATAAAGAAGCCCTGGGATAAAGAAGATATGATAGGGACTTCCCTGGTGGCACAGTGGTTAAGAATCCACCTGCCAGGCTTCCCTGGTGGCGCAGTGGTTGAGAGTCCGCCTGCCGATGCAGGGGACGCGGGTTCGTGCCCCGGTCCGGGAGGATCCCACATGCCGCGGAGCGGCTGGGCCCGTGAGTCATGGCCGCTGAGACTGTGCGTCCGGAGCCTGTTGCTCCGCGATGGGAGAGGCCACAGTGGTGAGAGGCCCGCGTACCGCAAAAAAAAAAAAAAAAAAAAAAAAAAAAAACCCCCCCTGCCAATGCAGGGGACATGGGTTTGAGCCCTGGTCCAGGAAGATCCCACATGCCACAGAGCAACTAAGCCCATGCGCCACAACTACTGAGCCTGTGCTCTAGAGCCTGTGAGCCACAACTAGTAAGCCCACGTGCCACAACTACTGAAGTCCGCACGCCTAGAGCCTATGCTCCGCGACAAGAGAAGCCACTGCAGTGAGAAGCCCACACACTGCAACGAAGAGTAGCCCCCACTCACTGCAACTAGAGAAAGCCTGCGTGCAGCAACAAAGACCCAACACAGCCAAAAATAAATAAATTAAATTAAATTAAAAAAAATAAAGTGAACAATTTAAAAAAAGATGTGATACACACACACACACACACACACACACACACACACACACTGGAATATTACTCAGCCATAAAAAAGAATGAAATAATGCCATTTGCAGCAACGTGGATGGACCTAGAGATTATCATACCAAGTAAAGCAAGTCAGACAGAGAAAAACAAATATCATATGATAGGGTTTATACGTGGAATCTGAAAAAATGATACAAATGAACTTATTTACTAAACAGAAATAGACTCACAGACAGAGAAAACAAACTTATGGTTACCAAAGGGGAAAATGGGGGGAAAGAGGGATAACTTAGGAGTTTGGGATTAACATATACACAGTACTATACATAAAATAGATAACCAACAAGGACCCACTGTATAGCACAGGGAACTATTGTTGCGGTCCGGGAGCCACACGCCTGGAGTCGAGTTCCCCGGTAAATGCGACCCGTGTCCCAACCAAGGACACCCGAGAATCACCAACACCAAGCAGAAAGATTAGCAAAGGATTTATACAAGTACAAGTATAGAAGCTTACACAAACTGTCCGGGCAGGGTCCCACTCGGAGAGAAGTGAGTGAGACCCCGACTAACAGTCGGGCGAGGCTTTTATACCCTTCACAGGGCGGGAAGTCCCCAAGGCGGGAGGGAGCTGTTTAATTTTGAATCAGCCAATCAGGAACCCGGTTCTTCCCGCCCCAAGCAAGCAAGCAAGTTTCTTACAGAAGCCAAAATGTGCTGTTAGCCCTGAAGCTGTTCTTCCGTTTCTTTCGTCACACTATACTCAATATTTTGTAGTAATCTATAAGGTAAGAGGATCTGAAAAAAAAATATATATATATATATATTAAAAAAAAAAACTGAATCACTCTGCTGTATACCTGAAACTAACACGACATTGTAAATCAACTCTTCAATAAAAAAATAAAATAAAATAAAAAATAAGTGGTGGGCAAATAGATGTGCTTTGCATGATCTTTCCAACCTGTCTGTAGGTGTGAAATTTTTCATAATAAATGTTGGAAAACAAAATGCTAATACTATTTTACAAGAAAAACTGCTCTGAATATTCAGCTGTGCCTGGAAAGTGCTTCCCATGGTGCTTGGCACATAGAAACAATGGTTGCTTTTAAAAATTGAGCAAGCATTTATCTGCAAATATCTACTCTTTGTAAGGTATCAGAGACATAATCATACAAGAAATAATAACGTTCAGTGAGTACTTCCTAGATGCCAGGTACTGTCTTACCTGTTTTATAGATATTAGCTCATTTTTTTAATTTTAAAAAATGTTGGGCTTCCCTGGTGGCGCAGTGGTTGAGAGTCCGCCTGCCGATGCAGGGGACACGGGTTCGTGCCCCGGTCCGGGAAGATCCCACATGCAGCGGAGCGGCTGGGCCCGTGAGCCATGGCCGCTGAGCCTGCGCGTCCGGAGCCTGTGCTCCGCAACGGGAGAGGCCACAACAGTGAGAGGCCCGCGTACCGCAAAAAAAAAATGTTTACTGAAGAGCAACAGACATACAACAAAGTACATGAATCAAGTGTAAAGTTACATAAATTTCCTACACATTATTTACATTTATATTCACCTGAGTAATGACTTCATGAATCAAGATATGAAGTATTTATTACACCCCAGACGACTCCCTCATATCTTTTCACGGTCAGGACTGTGCACCACCCACACCCATGCCACAGGTGTAAGCACTACTTTGAGGCTAGTTTCTCTTCTTCCTGAAATTCATATAAATGGAATCATACAGAGTGCACTCTTTTGTCGTCTTTCCCTTAGTATATCATCTTTGAGACTCTCCACAATGGCATTATCTTAATATAATAAAGAACGTTTTTGGCTAGGATGCAACAGTCACTGGAAAGACAAGCACAAGACCGATGGCCAAGGTCAGTGCTCTGTTGCACTTGGCATTCCCAGACCGACATGTGTCGTCTGATGGTGCAATTCTCCCCCCATTCTTGTCTAGCTTTGTTGTGAGATTATAAACACCACAAAAGCACAAAATTAAAAATAAAAAATTAGGTACTGTCCTGAATAGATATAGATATATATGCTCCTTTTAATCCTCACAACTACTCTATGAGGCAGGTATGTTATTATTCATTTACTTTTAGCCTAGTATAATATTACTAGTTTCTGTTATTTTTCTTTTTGAAGTGTTTGACATAATTTCAGGCTTATCGAGAAGCTGCAAAAATGACACAAAGAATTCCTATATAGCCTTCAACCAGGTTCCCCAAAGTTAACATTTTACCACATTTTTTTCTATCTCTATAGAAATTTTTTTTCTCTCCTGAACAGTTTGAGAGTAAGAGGCTGGCAGGTGACCACTCTCCCTCTAAATTATACATCAGTGTATATTTCCTAAAAACAAAGACATTCTCTTCCATAATCACTGTACATTTATGTAAATCAGGAAATTAACATCAAACATAAATTGTCTAGTTTCTCGACCTTCTTGAGATTTTTGAGACATAAGTAATGTCTCTTGTAGCAAAAGAAAATCCTTGTTCATGCAGTGCATTCTGTTTACAAGTCTCTTTAAATCTTTCTTCTGTAACAGAGCCTCCATCATTCTTTGTGTTCCATGACAGCGATATTTTTGCAGAGCAGAGGCCGGTTACTTTGTAGAATGTCCCTCCGTTTGGGCTTAGCTGATGTTTCCACATGATTAGATTCAGATTGTGCACGTTTTGCCCAAGACCACGGAAGCGATGCTATGTCCTTTCTCAGTGCATCATATTAAGAGGCCCGTGATGTCTGTTTGCCCCCTTACTACTGATGATAACTTTGATCACTTAGTGAAAGCGGTGGCTGCCAGGTTTTTCCTATTTTTGTCACTATTTCCCCCTGTGTAATTAATAAGTATCTTGCGGGGAGACAATTTGTGACCAGGGAAATACGCTGTTACTCCTCAAACTTGAACCCACTAGTTTTAATGTGTATGGATGTACGTTCCCTCCAACATCACCAAGCAATTAACTTAATTCTGACACTATCTACTGGGAGATAGCATCAGATTCCACAGGTTATAGACTCAGTCCTACCCCTGCCCCCCACCTGCAGATGCCAATCACAAGTCCAGTTTGTCACCTGTGCTTCTGACTGACCGGCTATAGCTCAGAAGTTCCCACAACCGGCTCTGTTGATTAATTTGCTTGAGCAGTTCAAAGAACTCAGAGAGACATTTTACTTACTGGATTACTGGTTTATTACAAAAAGATGTAACTCAGAAACAGCTAGATGAAGGAGATGCACAGGGCAAGGTACCGGGAGCGGGTGGGGAGCTTCCAGATGTGCCACCCTCCCAGTACCTCCATGTGTTCACCAACCCGGAAGCTCTCTGAACCCCATCTTTTTGGGAATTTTGGTGGAGGCTTCATTACGTAGACACCATTGATTAAATCACTGGCCAATGGTGATTGATTTCGACCTCCAGCCCCTCTCCCCTCCTGGGAGGTGGGGCTTGGGGGGTGGCTGAAAATTCCAACCCTCTAATTACATGGTTGATCCCCCAGGCAACCATCCCCCATCCTTAGGTGTTTTCCAAAAGTCACCTCATAAGCATAAACTCAAGTGTGGTTGAAAGGGGTTTGTTATGAGTATCAAGACACCTTTATCACTCTCATCACTTAGGAAATTTCCAAGGGCTTTAGGAGCTCTGTGCCAGAAACCAGGACGAAGACCAAATATGTTTCTTATTATAAATCACAATATCACAGCATCTACGACTGAATCTTGCCTGAATTAATTATCATTATAAAGGTTGCCAAATGGTGATGTTATGATTCCATCATTCCTTCCACATCATTCCTTAAGTTTTTACTCTTAAGAATGCGCTCTCTCCTTTTTATTTATTTTCATTGATTTTCTACCAGTTTGTAGTCACGGATTCTTGTTTTATTCAATGGGTTATAATCCTTTATTATTATTATTTAATCTAGGAAGCCGCTTTAAGATGCCTTCCTGTGTCTCTCTGACATACCCGCATCATTCTTTGAGTATGTCCTCATTTCTAACTCACTTCTGTTTTAAAGATGGGGAAACTGAGGCACAGAGAAGTTGAATAACTTGCCCAAGTTATCCTGATGATAGCTGGCAGGACCAAGGTTTGAATGCAAGCAGTGTGTTCCAGAATCCAAGCTTTTAACCACTCAACCATATTGCCTCCATGACTTTTTTTTGGACGTTTGGGTTGTTTATATTTTTTGGCTATTGTGAATAGAGCTGCAATGAACATTTGTGTACAGGGTTTTGTTTGAACATCTGTTTCCAGTTCTTTTTATTTTTTTTTTTTTTTGGCTGCGCCGTGTGGCTTGTGGGATCCTAGTTCCCCGATCAGTAATCAAACCTGGGCACTCGGCAGTGAGAGCACAGAGCCCTAACCACTGGACCACCAGGGAATACCCATATATATATATATTTTTATGTATAATATATATTTTATTTATTTATATATATAATATATATACACACACATGTTTGGATTTATTCTGGCATTCTTTTTCTTAAATTGAAGCATAGTTGATTTACAGTGTTGTGATAGTTTCAGGTGTGCAGCAAAGTGATTCAGATACACACATATATATATTCTTTTTCAGATAAACCATGACTTCTTGTTCAAAGCCATATCCCCATCACTCAGCATGATGCCTGACCCATAGTTAAGTATTAAATGAAAATGTGTTGACAAATGAATAAATGAATGAATTTTCTGTCATATCACTCAGGTCCTTCCAACTTCCAACCTTAAATTCCACTCTTCATCATTGTAATCACACTTTTTGTAATATACTCTCAAGTCCCTGGCTTTGTCCTAATAGAAAGGCAATCTGCCAGTATCCAACTTTCTACCCACTCAATGCTTGTACCAGAGTGATGTAAGTGACCAGAGCTGGTGTCAACCAAAAAAAAAGAATGCAGGAGGCTGCAAATAAGAGTTTATTGGGGGTCTTAAGAATGGCAATTTGGGAGATGCAGATTCAGGTAACCCCAAAAGAGCGTTCCAAGGAAGAGAAAAAGTCAGGGGCTCATAAAGACAAAAAGCCACGAGGCTGTTGAAAGTTGCCTGGTGAGGGACTTCCCTGGTGGTGCAGTGGTTAAGAATCCACCTGCCAATGCAAGGGACATGGGTTCGAGCCCTGGTCCGGGAAGATCCCACATGCTGTGGAGCAACTAAGCCCCTGCGCCACTACTGTGACTGAGCTCTGGAGCCCGTGAGCCACAACTACTGAGCCCGCACACCTGAGACCCCCTGTTCCGCAAAAAGAGAAGCCACTGCAAGTAGAAGCCCACGCACCGCAAGAAGAGCATCCCCCGCTCGCCGCAACTAGAGAAAGCCCGTGCGCAGCCAAAAGGAAATTAATTAATTAATTTAAAAAAAAAAGTTGCCTGGTGAGAATTGTGATGGACTCTAATGAGAGTGAGAAAATATTTGTCCTTAAGGAATCACAAGGTGTTTTAGGGTAGGAGTCCAGTAAGTAGATAGACTGTCACGAGTCATTTTAGGGTAGGGTCTGATAAGTATCTTGAGTTTCTGGCAGGTGATCTGATCAAAAGATCAGATTTCACCCAGGCTGAGATGTGCATAAGTCACACTTCCTTAACATCCTCCTGGCTCCAGAGAGCTCTCTTAGCAATACGAACTCCATTTTGATTTCCCTCTGACACTGGAGGAAAATCACACAACCCTGATGAAAAGTCTGACTTTAAATTTGTGGTATATAACCTCCAGTGAGCCCTTAATTCTGCCTAGAAATCAGCCTAGACTTTTTGGGTCCATATACTTGCCTGCTTTCCTATTTCATTCCTTCTCAATGCTCCACAAAGCTCCTCCCATTATCCCACTGGATACCACACTAGTGAAAAACTACTCTGAATGATTAGGGACTTCCCTGGTGGTCCAGTGGTTAAGACTCCGTGCTTCCACTGCAGGGGGCGTGAGTTCCATCCCTGGTCAGGGAACTAAGGTCCCGCAGGCCATGGAGCACGGCCCCCCAAAAAAAAGACAAAACAAAAAAGATTAGACTTCAGGGAAATGCATACTAAAACCACAATTAGGTACCACAACACACCTACCAGAATGGATAAAATTTAAAGAACCTATTGGGACTTCCCTGCTGGCGCAGTGGTTAAGAATTTGCCTGCCAATGCAGGGGACACGGGTTCGAGCCCTGGTCCGGGAAGATCCCACATGCCGCGGAGCAACTAAGCCCATGCGCCACAACTGCTGAGCCTGCGCTCTAGAGCCTGCGAGCCACAACTACTGAGACCACATGCCACAACTACTGAAGCCCACGTGCCTAGAGCCCGTGCTGCACAACAAGAGAAGCCACTGCAACGAGAAGCCCGTGCATCACAAGGAAGAGTAGCCCCCACTCGCCACAACTAGAGAAAGCCCGTGCGCAGCAACAAAGACCCAATGCAGCCAAAAATAAATTAATTATTTTTTTTTTTTTTTTTTTTTGCGGTATGTGGGCCTCTCACTGCTGTGGCCTCTCCCATTGTGGAGCACAGGCTCCGGACGAGCAGGCCCAGCGGCCATGGCTCACGGGCCCAGCCGCTCCACGGCATGCGGGACCTTCCCAGACCGGGGCACGAACCCGTATCCCCTGCATCGGCAGGCGGACTCCCAACCACTGCGCCACCAGGGAAGCCCTAATTAATTTTTAAAATTCTAATAATACAACTTAAAAAAAAAAGGCCTACTGACAACACAATATGTTGATGACAACACAGAGTAACAGGAATTCTAATTTTAGTAAAATAGTGTAGGACAGTGAAATAGGATGACCAATTTTGAAAAGGGTCTGCTAGTTTCTTATTAAACTAAATATTCCCCCATTCTTTGACATAGTAATTCCACTCCTAGTATTTATGCAATGAAAGATTATGTTCATAAAAACAAGTATACAAGAACAGTCATAGCAGCTTCACTCATGATAGCCCCAAACTGGAAACAGGTGTCCTTCAATAGAAGAATGAATAAACAAACAGGGATAATACCACATTCCAGGACTTCCCTCGTGGTGCAGTGGTAAAGAACCCGCCTGCCAATGCAGCGGACACGGGTTCGAGCCCTGGTCCAGGAAGATCCCACATGCCGCGGAGCAACTAAGCTTGTGGGCCACAACTACTGAGCCTGCGCTCTAGAGCCCGCGAGCCACAACTACTGAAGCCCACGCCTAGAGTCCGTGCTCCACAACAAGAGAAGCCACCGCAATGGGAACCCTGTGGACCGCAACAGAGTAGCCCCCACACACAGCAACTAGAGAAAGCCCGCGCGCACAAAGACCCAACGCAGCCAAAATTAAATAATAAATAAATAAATAAGTTTATCAAAAAAACCCACTGCATTCCGTTGAGTGAAAGAAGCCTTACACAAAAGAGTACAGTATACAGTATATTTCCATTTACACAAAGTCCTAAAACTTTAGATATTGAGCACTTGAGACGTGACTAGTGTGAATTGAAATGTAATATAAGCATAAAATACACATGGGACCCCAAAGACTTAGTACAACTCCCCCAAAAATATCTCATGAATAATGCTTTCATACTGACTATAAATTTAAATAATACTTGCATTAAAATATATTATTAGGGCTTCCCTGGTGGCGCAGTGGTTGAGAGTCTGCCTGCCGATGCAGGGGACACGGGTTCGTGCCCCGGTCCGGGAAGATCCCACATGCCGCGGAGCGGCTGGGCCTGTGAGCCATGGCCGCTGAGCCTGTGCTCCGCAACGGGAGAGGCCACAACAGTGAGAGGCCCACGTACCGCAAAAAAA
>NW_006786304.1:3001506-3016101 GCF_000442215.2 Lipotes vexillifer | reverse complement strand
GTCATACCCTAGGATAAATGGCAAAGCCAAAGCTATACAGACAAAATCACACAAAGAGGCATACACATACACACTCACAAAAAGAGAAAAAGGAACAAAAGGAATATATATATGTGTATATATATATATATATATATATATGTAATTAAAATTCATTGCTTCTTCTCTTTTTACCTGTTTGATGTGAACACTAGAAAAATTTTAATTACATATGTAATTTAAATGTTTTGCAATATACTTCTGTTAGGCCATGATGATCTAAAACTTAGAAATAAAATAAAAGGGGAACCGCATATAACAGACCCACTCAGGGATTGTCTGATTCTCTGGCGGTAACAGGAATATGTCTTACTATTTATTATTGATTAGGGCCCAAACTCTATAAAGTTTAGACATTAACTTTGCAAATGATAAGAAGATTGGTAAGTTGCAAATGGTTTTTGTCTGGTAAAGAGGCAAATGCTTTCTGATGGAATGATTTCCGCCCAGTAAACAATAAAGTCCCAGAAATTAAGGTTTTATCACCCTGTAAGACAAGAATTCATTTTGAATCTCAGTTTTCAATCTTATCTCAGCATTCTTTCTTTCCATGACTAAATATATTTCATCTCATCTACAAGCTTTTGAATGAACTGTACTATCTTGCTGGTTCCCTATATTCTATGCACTTACTATATGCCAGGCACTGTACTTGGCTTACATTAACAAGTTCAAGTCTCACAAGAGTCCTAAAGGCAGGAACTATTATCCCCATTTAAGAGATAAGGAAACTGGGACTTCGAGAGAATTTCGCAGCTCAGTTCCACTCAGAATAAAACAAGGTATAGAGTAGTTACACAGCTGAGATTTAAACATGTCTGACACAAGTCTGGCCTCTGAATCTCTATTCTACACTGTGTCTTTGTTATAAGGGAAACTGTGCCCCCCTCAAAGAAGGTATGTTGAAGTCCCAACCCCCCAGGACCTATGAATGTGACCTTATTTGGCAATAAGGTCTTTGCATATTTTATCAAGTTAAGATGACTAATATCTAATATGACCTCAGAAAAAGAGGGAAATTTGGACACAGACAGGGAGAGCTCCCATGTGAAGGAGGAGGCGGAGACTGGAGATTGGAGAAGGCAAGGAACGCCTGGGGTGGCCAGAAGCTGGAGGCGGCAAGACAGGGTTCTCCCCTAGAGGCCTTGAAAGGAGTACGGCCCTACCAACACCTTGATTTTGGACTTCCGGCCTCCCAGACGATGAGTCAATAAATTTCTGATGTCTTAAGCCACCCAGTTTGTGACACTTTGCTACCGCAGCCCGAGGAAACTAACATAGTCTCTCTCTGAAATGGACAACATTAGGCGGCTACCTGGATGTGGAGGTGAGAGGGGTACCACCAGCAATATGGGACCCACACCTGGAAGGCATCTTTCCTCTGTCCCTCATCTGTGCTTACAAAACGCCCTATCCCAACTCACAGGGCGCCATGTCAGGACAGACTGTGTCGGGGCCTTCACAACACACCGGGGGCTTCCAGAGGTAAAAAAGCCTTTCTAATGGGCAGAAGGGATTACTGTGTGTCCCGTCTAGCACACCCTTCTGGGTTAGCTCCACCTTTCACTGTCAAACTATGATAGTAATACTAAACCGATGGTAAACTGAGAGCAATGCAAAAGATTCCTGCCTGGCGGAATACAGTTGATTATTTCCCTCTGGTTACTGACCGGTTCAACATCCGCTCATAAATTTATTTCAGCATTCCTGATCTCCTACCTGTGTGTGTTCTTGGAATTCTCCTTTGAACTGGCTGTAACATTGTATGGGTCCCCTCATTCATAAATGAGTGAAATGAAATCTTTGACACGTGTTCATCTTGTATCTGTATAAGAGCTGATTTTACTTTCCAAAAAATATCATCCTTCCTCACCTGCTTCCCCACTTTGGCATTTCCTCCAAAGATGAGAAAACACCCGCACGGAGTGACAGGTGATAAAAGGAGGATTTCCAGCCTCAACACCCTCAGAAACCCAGGAGTCCTCTGACTTACACCACCAAGATGGCAAAAAACAGACTCAGAGTTACCTCTAGAGAGTGTTAACACGCTGGCTAGCAGGTCCTGCTTGTCAAAGCAAAAACTGCACGGGACAAGTTGGACAGGCAAGATGTCTTCATTCAAAGTATTCCAAAAAGAGACAGAGGGCAGAACTCAGTCTGAACTCAGCGCAGCTGAAACACAAGGCACTTGGGTTTTTAAGAACTGGGGTGGGGGGGCTTCCCTGGTGGCGCAATGGTTAAAAGTTCGCCTGCCAATACAGGGGACACGGGTTTGAGCCCTGGTCTGGGAGGATCCCATATAACGCGGAGCAGCTACGCCCATGCGCCACGGCTGCTGAGCCTGTGCTCTGGAGCCTGTGAGCCACAGCTGCTGAGCCTGCGTGCCACAGCTACTGACGCCCGTGCACATAGAGCCCGTGCTCCGCAGCAAGAGAAGCCACCATAAGGAGAAGCCGGTGCAGCGCAATGAAGAGCAGCCCCCGCACACCACAACAAGAAAGCCCATGCACAGCAACGAAGACCCAACACAGCCAAAAATAAATAAATTAAATAAATAAATTAAAAAGAAAAAAAAAAAGAACTGGGGTGGGGGTTGAGGGGGTAGTAGGTCATCTGTTTGTGAATTGGCTTCACCCGAAGGAAAAGGAAACTTTCCTGCATCTTCTGGACAAGGGGTAGTTTCACAACTTGGAGAAAGGTCCCCATTGAAGTCAGGCTTCTAGGGAAACCGGGAGATAGAGGTGCTATCTCCTTTGATGTTTATATTTCAAAGAGATAGCTCCCAGGTCCTTGTGAAATACATTTCCTGGGTTGTAAAACTGGCAAGAGGCTTTTAAACAGATTTATATACATCTCGAAAGAGCAGAGGAAGAATTTACAATGACAAGTTTTCTAAAGTAAATGCTCTAAGAAACAGGAGGTCCGGGGCATCTGTGGTTAGGTCATCTGGATTCTGTAAGGGACCAGGGTGCGAGGGAGGACAGTGCTTTAGAGGCAGGAACAAGTCTATCTAAAGTTTAGTTAAGCTGAGGGGAAAGTTACAGCTCTCTTGTTCATGCTCTATAAGGCCGGTCTGCCTGGGTTCCAATTTGGACTCCGTTGCTTATTAGCTGGGTGACCTGAGGCAAGTTACTCAACCTCTCTGGACCTGGTTTCGTCATCTTTATAAAAAGCAGATGATTAATACTTAACTCATAGGATGGTTGTGTAGATTAAATATGTTAATCCAAGTACAGCATTTAAACCAGTATCTGGCACATAATAAATTTATACTTGTTGTGGGTTAAATTACTTTACCATTCTGAGCCTGCGTTTTCCCAATCATCCCATCTGAGAATTAAAATGGAAAACTAAGTGAAATGATGGGTGCAAACAACCTTAGCCCAAGCCTGTCATCTGGTAAGACTCTTTTAAATGATTAACATTCCCGTAACTATAGTTACTATTACTGATACTGATACTGTTTGTTGCTCAGGCTCTTAGTCCCTATTTTGTTACTATAATCACTATTTACTGTTATTTTATTATTAACTCACACTACTCCCTACTATGAATGGTGATATCAGCAGTATTACTTTTTTTTTTTTTTTTTTTTTTTTTTGGCCACGCCACGTGGCTTCCAGGATTGTATTTCCCGGACCAGGGATTGAACCCAGGCCACAGCAGTGAAACCGGGGAGTCCTAACCACTGGACCACCAGCGAATTCCCAGTATTACTATTATCTCACCATTCTGCACACCTGGTTCCCCTCCATCAAGCAGTCCCGAAGCCTGCCAGCGTCTTCCTGGGCGCCCAAGCTTTCATCTGATTGGAGGAGATGGTGGTGGGACTCAGGCCCGAAGTCCCCAAGAGGAAGCAAAAGTGGACAGCGGCACCCAGAAGCCCTCTGGACAGGTGGGATGCCGGGGCCAAGCCACTGAATGATTCTTTTTTTTTTTTTAATCATTAAGCTAGGCTATTTTTTTATATACAATTTTTAAAGGTTACTTTCCATTTACAGTTACTAAAAAAATACTGGCTATATTCCCCGTGTTGTACAATGATTCTTAAGAAACCAGATTGATGAGGGGCTTCCCTTGTGGCTCAGTGGTTAAGAATCCGCCTGTCAATGCAGGGGACATGGGTTCCAGCCCTGGTCTGGGAAGATGCCACATGCCGCGGAGCAACTAAGCCCGTGCGCCACAACTACTGAGCCTGCGCTCTAGAGCCTGAGAGCCACAACTACTGAGCCCATGTGCCCCGACTACTTAAGCCCGCGCGCCTAGAGCCCGTGCTCCGCAACAAGAGAAGCCACCGCAATGAGAAGCCCGTGCACCTCAGCGAAGAGTAGCCCCTGTTCGCTACAAGAGAAAGCCCGCGCGCAGCAACGAAGACCGAACACAGCCAAAACTAAATAAAAATAAATAAATACATTTATTTAAAAGAAAAAAAAACAGACGGCAAAGTTGGTGGGGCCTGAGGACCGTGTACAAACCTGTGAAATAAAGCTTCCCTCTGCTCCCAAACATTGCTAAGAGTACCATTCACCCCTCCACACTGCTCAATGGTCTCACCCAGTCTCCCCCTCACCGGTGGGATCACCCATAAGCACAGCTAAACCTCAGGAGGTGAAAAGTGTTCAAAACCAACGTCCCCCAGGGCTGCGACTCCGGATCTCAGTTTCTCCATTTCAGTCTTGGCATTCCCACCCTAGCTCAGCTTCAGGAGGTAGAAATATCTCAGGTAGGTTATACTGAGGTAGGTCAGCAATGAGGTAGAAATAACTCCTTTAAAACACTATACAAAGTAATTAAACTTTTATTGAAGACTTATGTGCCAGACATTGACCACACTGAGGCGTAAGGCACGGTCCCTGCCCTTGAGGAGCTCACAGCCTAGAAAAGAAGACAAGGAAGATGCCAAAAAATGATTCCCACAAAGATTCAGGGGCAGGAGGCAGAGCCCTCAGACCCCATCTCTCCTATTCCAGGTTGACTGTGAGAAAGCGAACACGCAGCTTATCACTGTCTCTCCCACCTTCCCTGGGACAGCTCTGACTTCCCTCTGACCTAGGCACCAGGAGAAGACCAGGGAGAGACAAAGATGAGGGGGATACAGTTGCTGCCCTCAAAAAGCTGGAACACCCTGGCAGGATATATACAATGGTAACTTTCTGTCCCAAAGCCGCAAACCAGTGCAGCAAAAGCTAGGGAGAACAGGGGCTGGGCCAGCCCAGTCCAGTGGTGGAAGAGGGAGTAATGGGAAGGGAGGGTACCCATGGCCAAGGAAGTAGGGCAAGAGGTAGAGAAGTTCATAGTAAGGTGACAGCAGCCACAGCCAACAGAAGAGCCACCCACCCCACTGGAGGAGCTGCAGAGCCTTTATTAGAGGCCCCATCTGTTATGGGGTACTGCCCAATATTTCTACGGTCTTGGTGGCCACTAGTATCTCCAGCCGAGGTAGATTCCTCCTCCTGGGAGGTCTCAGGTTCGACCTCTTTTGGAGAAGTCTGGCTGGCTGGGGCTGGGGTGGGTTTGGAGGTGGAAGTGGAGGACGGGGCTGGGGTGGGTTCGGTGGTGGAAGTGGAGGACGGGGCTGGGGTGGGTTCGGTGGTGGAAGTGGAGGACAGGGCTGGGGCAGAAGTACTGACAGAGTTGGTTGCAGCCAGAGTGGCGGGCGGAGGAGGGGGCAGCAGGACAAGGGGCGGGAATCGAGAGGAGAAATAGGTCTTGTCGCGGAGGTCCGAGTTACAGCGGGACCCCTGGCAGCAGGAGCCGCTGAGCGTGAACCCTGGGCCTGTCGCCGAATCCCGGGTGCAGGACTCATCCTGGACGCAGCCCCGGACAGGCAAGGATACAGTCACATTAGCTGCAGGAGGGAGACACAGGTAGGTCCGTGGTTGGAGGGAGGGGGTAGGCACAGCCAGAATGAAACTTAGGGGCAAGACAAGAGCAAGAAGACCCAAAACAGGGGACAGAAGGACTCTGCATCCATTAATCCCAAAGTCTCAATTAGGGCCCCACTTTGAGAAACACTGTCCCACTGTCTTTGGCACACTGTCTTTGGACCACATTTCCCATAGTACTTTGAGAGGAAAAATGTGTAGAATGAACTACAAGTCCCACAATGCCTTGGAAGAAAGGTTTGAACTGGGATACAACACCTCTCACACGAGGAAAGAGCAGAAGACCATTGCCTCCCTCTCTCTCTCCCCACCCCTCACACCACCCCCACCAAAATTCAGTCTTAGAGTCAGAATTACATCTGCCATAATACACCTGGCAGAGGATGGAATTTGAACATCTCCCATGGTTCCCTGAAGCAGAGGCCAGGAGGCTGAACTACATTTCTCCTAATACTTTGGGACAAGTGGGGACACTAACCCTTGAGTTTTAAGGAGTCACAACTACACTACCCACGATGCCTGGGAAGAAGCTCGGAGGCTTAAATACATTTCCCATCGCACATCCTCCCATTCTGCACCTGGCAGGCCTCTATGAAAATTGTATTTCCCCAAAAACTCTAGGACAAAAGCATTCCTATTCCCGTGCTATACTGGGAATAGGACTGCATTTCTCATGATGCTCTAGGACAAGCCACGAACTTAGGCCTTCAGTTCCCAGAATGCGCTGAGGTGGGGGAATCCTTTGGGTAAAGGGCTACCTACCACCCATGAGGCCTCAGAAAGTCTACCGCAACCTGTGAAGGCCCGGTGCTTCGAGCTCGCTCACCTGCCGTCAAGGTGACGTTGCCGTCGAAACAGTCCTTGTAGAAGTGGTCGCTGGCGTTGTAGCACCTCACGACGGGCGGCGCCGTACCCTGGCACTCCTTGCTGCTCAGCCCCACGCAGCTGTAGCACTCGGCCCCATTAGGCTCGTGGTCACTCTCATTGCCTGCGAGGGGGGCGGGGAGGAAGGAAGGGGTCGAGAGGGTGGAAGCACAGCCCTGCTCCGCGTCCCTCCAGCCCACGTCTCCGCCCCTCGACGGACACTCAGCTCAGCCTCTAATCCCGCCCCAGGGCGTGGCCCCGCCCCCAGCCCCTACGGAGTTCTCCCGCCTTCCCCTTGTGACCGCCCCTAGCCGCTCAGCCCAGACATGGCTCCGCCCCTGGGCCTGCGGCCCTGCCCCCACCGACCTGCGGGGATGAGTGCTTGCGAGGTGAGGTTGAGCTTCGCGTTGCAGCGGTCCTGGGAGCACTGCTGCAGCTGGACGAAGGCCAGAATCCCGTAAAGGTCCAGTCCGCGGTCATTCTTGCCGGGGAGTCCCGAACCGCAGCCCCGGACTGCCACCGAGAATTGCCCGTGGACTGCGGAGAGGGGAGGGGGGCGGGGTCAGAGGGGCGGGGCCTGGAATAGACCGGCACCAGAGGATAGGCCAGGGTGGGAGGGCGAGGGCCTCAGAAAGAGCCGATCCGAGGGGAAAGAACAGACCGAGGGGCGGAACCTGAAAGAGAGGAGTCTGAGGGGACAGACAGGCTGATAGACACTGGACACAATCGACGCGGGAGGGCCAAGAGTGGAGCTAAGACGGGGCACGACCATAGGGAGTCGGAACCGCAGAAAGCAGCATCAGAAGAAACTGAGACCGACAAAAAAGGCACAGGATCAGAGACGGGTGGGGCCTCCTAGGAGCTGTGGCCGCAGACAGGGGCGGGTCAGAGGGGCGGAGCCTCAGCCTAGGGATTTTAGGAGAAGACCTCTAGAGGGATCTCCATCACCAAGGGCCCCATTGGATGGGGGAGGCTGGGGTGGAGAGGATTCTGGCAGGGACAGAAGTGGGTAGGGAGTTCTCAGTGGTCCAGGGGAAATGGATAGGGTGTGCCCTTGAAGGAGACGAGGTCCCATATCTGGGTTCTCCCAGTTCACGCCACCCATGCGCAACTCTCCGTCCTCATCCCTCTAAGCCCTAATGGCGTGGTTGTGTTGAAGGGCCCACGCCAGGCCGAAAGGGAAGGATGGGGCTGCGTTCAAGGGGGTGTGGCCAAATTCAGAGGGAGGGGCGGGACCATAAGGAGGCGGGGCCCAGATGGAGGAGCGTAAAGGAGTACGCAAGGACCCGGAGGCCCCACTCACTAGTCTCTACCGCCCCTACGGTCTCTGTGCAGACGTCCATGCCTGGCGCGCACTTCACCGTCTTAGTCTTCTGCGGAGAGCATCCGTCATCGGCTTTCTGCACGCAGCTGTAACACTCCAGGGCCTGCGCTCCTGGGGGTACAGAGGCAGGTAGAACTGAGCTATCCCTACTGAAGCCTCCTCCCCCAAAGGAGAAATAGTCGTTCCCACTCCCTCTGTCCCTGTGCAATCCTATTGCACACCCTTTTCCAGGGCGGGTAAGGAAAACCTAGCCACAAGTCTGAGGCCAGGGGATACACTGTGTCCCTTTCCTTCAAACGTCCTATGCCTGCAGTGGGAGCATCTTTCCCACAGCCCTTTATGCCCAAGGTGGGGGATCCCTGCCAAAGACGGGGGTGGGGGGACTTCTTCCTACAGTTCTCCACTCAGGATGGGAGAATTTTACCCACAGTCAAGTCAGCTCGGCGAGGGATCCCTTCCCACAGCCCCACCCCCACCCCGTCTGCTTACGATGGAAGAAATTTTCCCCCAGTCCCCTCTGCCCAGGGTAGGGAACCTTCCCGCAGCCCACCTCCTCCCCCGACCCCTCTGCCCAGGATGGGAGATCCTTCCCACAAGCCCGCTCTGTATGGGGTGGGGGAACCCTCCCTAGAGCTCCCACTCTATCCCCTCCGCCCCCTTCCGGCAGCAGACTCACCTTCTAGAAGCAGCAGCGGAGGCAGCAGCAGCAGCCAGCCCGTTGTCCAGATCGCTACCCGGGAGCCTGCTTTCCTGGCGGGGTCCATGGCTCCGTCCTGCTCTCTCGGCTTCCACCCTAGTGTGCCGCCTCCCAACCCGGGTCCTCTTACGTGAGCCCAGGATGAGTAACCTCGCCCCAGGCAACCCTGGCCTTGCCCAACCAGGCCAAATCAGCCTCCACCGTGGGGCGCGACACCCGCCCCTGGGTGCGTCACCCACCACTGCCAAGGAGTGAAAGGGCGGGAGTCAAGGTTCCCTGGCAGTTCCCAGGAGAAAGTCTGTGTGTTTGTGGCGGTGGGGAGAGGATATAAGGCTCACTCAGTAAATGCTGAATGAGTGCAGGCTTTGGGCTGGGTGATGCTGGAGACTAAACAGAGCCAGTGCTGGTCTTCACAGAGCTCACAGTCTGATGGGGGAGACAGATATTAATCAAATAATCATACAAATTGTTATTTACAGCGAGGACAACGAAGGAAGAAGTCTGGGGAGCTACAAGGAGGTGTGGCGTCTAAAAGTGGGGGCTGGTCAATGAAGCGTCCCTGAGGATGTAAATCATCCAGGTGCCCTACGATCTTAAAGACTTGGAGGTTCAGCCAGTGAAGCAGGTCGGGATGGGGGCAGAGCACATTGCAAAGCAGAGGGGTCAGCACGTGCAAAGACCTCGGCTGGAAGCAGCATGGACCCTTCGAACACAGAGGAGAGCAGTGTACCTGGAGCTGCTGTACCTGGAGCTCAGGAGTGAGGGGGAAACTGAGGCAAAAGGGGCCATTCCAGGCCCTGAGGAGAGGTTTGAATTAATTCTGAGAAAGATGGAGAATGTTTCACGGGGTCTAAATCAGCTCCGAGACACAATCAGATTTGCTTTTTAAACTATCAATCTGGCAAACGATGCAAAAACTTATCAAGAAATGAATTCACTAATCCCAGGGAATTATGCAGCAATGAAAACGGGCCAACTACTGGCCCGGGTGCCAACGTGAGTCTCAAAAACTTTATGTTGGGAGTTCCCTGACAGTCCAGTGGTTAGGACTTTGCCTTCCAATGCAGGGGGTTCAGGTTCAATCCCTGGCTGGGGAGCTAAGATCCCACATCAATAAAGACTTTAAAAATGGTCCACATCAAAAAAAAAAAAACCTTAAAAAAAAAACCCAACTTTATGTTGAGCTCATAAAGCCTTAAGCAAATAGAAGACACCATGTGACTCCATTTCTATGAAGTTCCAGAACAGGCAAAGCTAATGAGCGGTGAGAGAAATCAAAATAGGGCTTACTTTGGGGAGGGCATTGCCCCAACGGAGTAATAGTAAGGAACCCCTACTATCTTCATCTGGGTGGTAGTTACACATGTAACTACAAACATGTTAAGAATCAACGAGCTGTATGCTGTACATTTTATATTTATGCACTTCACTGAAGGTACACTATTCTTACCAAAAGAAAAGGGGTGGGGAGGAGTGCCATTGTGGCCTCAGTAAAAAAAGGAAAAGGGTAGAAGGGGCAAGAGAAGGCCAGGAGACCGGGGAGGGAGCAGGACAGTCTCCCAGGTAAGAGAACAGCAGCCTCTGATGGCTGGGAGTTGGCTGGTGGCTCACAGCGATGTCTGGGTGCTCTGTTACACCCCTGCACCAACACATATGGGGCCACACTGTGACCGCGATGGAGTGAGACACAATCAGGACCCCTGCCTTCTATGTCTGAACACGGGAACAAACAAGAACACTGTGCGAACCACAGAATGACTAAGCATCCACATATATAAGCTAATATAAGTGATTGCTTGTATTGGGTTGGCCAAAAAGTTCGTTTGGGTTTTCTGTAAGAGGTTACAAAAATCCGAATGAACTTTTTGGCCAACCCAATATTATGTATTATTTATATTATATTATTATTTAAACTACAGCTTTAGCCTTGCTTTGTTTCTCCTGACTCACAGATAAGATTTACCTATGGCAGGAAAAATAGCGGCTGTGTTCATAAAGGTTTTATCTGTTCTCCGGACCCCATGGGGCACCCCCATCGCCAACAATGACTAGCGCCTCAGTCACCTAGGTTGGGTTGCTTGTCATCATGCTGAAGCTCAGAGAGGGAAAGTGAGTGGCTGTGAAGTCATTCAACACTTCCCCCCACCTCCCTGCCTCCCAGCCTTGGAATCCCAGCCTCACTTACGGTTTGCTGTGTGACCCACCTAAGTGTCTTCACCTCTCTGAGCCTCTGAGGTGTGTGTTTTATAATAAAGGGAGGCGAGTCATGGTGGAGTGAGGCAGTGGACAAAGTACTAAGGCTGGAGTCAGACAGACTGAAATGTTACTCCTGCCTCTGCCATCCTCTTGCTGTGTGACCTCAAGCAACTCCATCTCCCTCTCTGAACTTCAGCTGCCTCCTTTGCCAAACAGGTCTGAAACCCCCTGTCTCCAGAGGGATGGAGTGAGGCAGGGTAACAATTCTATTATTATTGTGCACTCAGGAGCAGGAGGCCCTTCAGGTCCCAGCCGTGTGGGAGAGTTTCAGGGAGGAACCCCAACTGGCCAGACCAGAAGATCTGGTGTCTTGGGAGGGAGTGGGACCCAGGGTGGAGAGTCTCCTCTTGCTCAGGCCTGCCAAATCCCGGGTGCTGACACCAACCGCCCCCGCCCCCCCCCCCAACCTGGCCCAGGACCAGAGAGCAGAGGGAGGTTTAAATACAGGACCTGTACTTAAACCTACTCTGTGACTCTCCCCAGCTCCCCTCCACAAGGGTCACTGCAAAGAGGGTTAGAATTGGTTCCCCAGAGAGATGAACAGAGGAGTCAGTGTGGAGTCACCAGGTCCCCAGCCCTGGGGTTCATGCCAGGGCTTCAGACAAGCCTGGGGCCATTTCCACTATGGGTTTCGTGTCCCCTGGAGAAGGGCAGGCTCTGAGCCCAGTGATGTTCCCAGCCTGCCTCAGACCCACTCCTTCTGGGATGTGCTGTCTGGGATGTGTCAGAGAAGGGGTGGGGTCAGGGCCCGGGCTGGCTACATAATTTGCGGGGCTCAGTGCAAAATAAAAATATGGAGACCTGGTTCAAAAGGCAGGAAGGAGTGTCATGAAATATACTAAAGTAGAAACGCTCCTTTCCTTTCTTCCTGCATCTCTCTTGACCCCATACGGTGTCTAATGTCCTGTTCCCTCAGGCACAGGGATACTGGTGGGGCGAGCACAGACCCTTACAGGTGTCTAGAGACCCTGCCCCCCAACTAAAGCAAACTGGTTGCTGGGTTCCCCTTCCACCAGCCGCCCGCCATCGTGCCCCACCTGAGATGCCAAGAGGCACAAGTGCCTGGATTTCCCGTGAGCACTCAGGCCCCTGTCGGGGCTGGAGGATGGCCGAAGTCACAGGGCAGAGGCAGGGAGGGGAAGGCAGACAGAACCTATTCCGGGGAGGTGGGAGATGGCAGGTGTGGGACCTCATTTGAGCTGAGGCTCCAGTCCCCCCAGCTCAAGCTCCACACCCTTCAGACTTCACTTACAAAACACAAATTCAAATACAAAATTAAGAATTTCCAGATGGCAATCACAGATGATTAAAGCCAAGAGGGCTCTTCTGAACATGGGACCTGTCAACTGCACTAGTCACATGCCCGTGAAGCTGGCCCCAGTAAGGGGACAGTTTGCAGAGGGGCTGAGGGATGAAATGATCCAAGAATCCAGATAGATGCCTCACACCTGGAGGTAGAGGCCAAGGAACACCTCGGGTCCCCAAGGGCCTGGGGGTTGGAGTGTTTGCATTCCGGGGTTTCAGGAGCACATCTGGATCCTTAAGGAATCCTGGGATGGGACACCCAGGTCCTGAAGAGATGGGAACCAGAGGGACTGGGTGCCTAGTTCCAGAGAGGTTTAAGGGAGGAAATGACCTGTACCACACAGTGACAGCCTAGAGTGGTCAGGGAGTGGTCCTGTAGTTGGGGAACTCAGGGGACTGCAGAAGCCCACCAGGGATCAGGGAGAGCTTCCGGAAGGAAGGGACACCTTAGGTGAGATGTAAATGATGAAAAGTTCTATGCCTGTTGTTCACCATCGCCCCATCCTCAGCGTCTTTCTTATCATTTTATTCCCTCAACACCTAGTTTTCCTACAGGCCATTTGCTGTGTGCCAAGGACTCAGTAGTGATGGAAATAGCCCAACCCCTGCCTCCTGGGGCTCCCGCCCAGCACGGGAAACACACCCATCAAACAAACGGATGACCCAGAGTAGTCAAAGCCGTGATGGGGAAGGAGCAGGCAGAGTGATCAGGGCTGGGATGGGAAGCCCAGAGGGAGCATTTGACTCAGCCAGGAGAATCAGGGAAGGCTTCCTGGAGAAGGAAACATCTGAGCTATGACCTAAATGATGAGTAGGGTGGAGTGGGGAAAGGTGACTTAGCAAAGGGAACATTACATAAAGACCCACAGGTGAAAGGATAGCTTTTTTTTTTTTTTTTTTTTTTTCTCCATGGGATGAAATGTGCCCTCTGGTGCTGGGGACACAGCCATGACCAGGACAGCCCTGGTTCTGCCCTCAGGGAGCTCCCAGTCCGTCAGGACATAGGTCCATCACCAGTGATGACCCACGATGTTCAGGAATGGGACAGGAGGGCTCAAAGGGGGGTACCTGATCCAGCTGAGAGAGTCAGGGAGGGCTTCCTGAAGGAGGGGACATCCCAATTAAGACGCGAAGAATAAGGAGATAGGTGGTTAAGGGAAGGGCAGAGGGAATAACATAAGTCACAGCGGCCTGAAGGGCAGGAGCCTAGGAGTTCCTAGAAATTGCCAATAGCCCAGTCACGTCCAGAAGGGTGGAAGCAGGCGGGCCCACAAACTGAAAAAACAAAATTGCCACAAGACTAAAGACGCATGCCTCCCCACACCCCCGCCCCTCCCAGCCATGACCTTGGGGTTGAAGGTCTCCATTCCTAAAGGGTAGAACAGCTAAAGGATGCATGGTCTCCGAGGTACCCGTAACTCAGATGTCCTGCCTAGGGGTCGAGGGGCCCCGTATGCCTGTGCTGGGAACCTCAGCAGTAACCACTGTTTTTCCTCCAAGTTTAATTCAGTATCACAGGAGCACCAATAAATAGTTCCTTCCCGCCCCCGCAACCTTCCTCCCACCCAGGGCAGAGCTTCAGCGGCTGGCTTCCGGTCCGGGAAGACACCTGCAGCCCAGAACTGCGCAGCTCAGACCTGCCGAACCGCCGAGCCCACAAAATTCCCGGGAGAGTTCCAAAGGGGCTGGACCAGGATTTCCCGCAGTGGGCGTGGCTTCGAGGCAGCGCGTGCGGGGCAGAGCCTCGCTGGGATGTCCCCCTGAGAGGGTATGTTCACTCAGGGGGCGTGGTTCTCGTCCGCCGCTGTCACGATGACGTCCATCCAGATGCGCATGGCTTCTGGGCTTGGAGCCGCCATGTAGAAAAGGCGTTCGTAGGTTTTGACACAGAACGTTAGGCGAGGGTTCGGGCTCTGGAATAAGAAGCGGAGTGGAGATGGTTATGAGTCCACCCTAGTTGGAATCCCAGCTTTGCTATTTATAGGCTTTGTGGGGTTGGGCAAGTTATTTAGACTCCCTGAATGTTTCCCCACCTGTCTTCCTAAATGATGCTACCTACTTCGTTGGGTTATGAGGATTAAATGAATTAACACAGGAAGGCGCTTAGAATTATGGGAGCAAGAGGAATTCAAAAAGAGGATGGGGGCTTCCCTGGTGGCGCAGTGGTTGAGAGTCCGCCTGCCGATGCAGGGGACACGGGTTCGTGCCCCGGTCCGGGAAGATCC
>NW_006786304.1:2998215-3001430 GCF_000442215.2 Lipotes vexillifer | reverse complement strand
TTGGGTCCCTAAGAATTGGGAGGGGCAAACCACTGCCTCTAAGATTAGCAACACAGGCAAAAAAAAAAAAAAAAAAAAAAAAAAAAGAGGACGGACCCATGTCCCAATCCCCCAGCCTACCTTCTCCTATATTAGAAATAAATACATTCAAATTTCCCCTCCCCCCCAAATCTAGGTCCCCCTGGTTTGTAACTGGGAAAAACCTAGTGTCTACAACCTATTTATTGAGTACCTACTTGCCAACCCTGAATTAGGTAAATCCTTTACGTCCATTATCTGTTTCTAACCTTCTCAACTCTGAAGAAATGAGCTGAAGAGTGCCGATTCTGCAGGTGAGAAAACTAAGGCTGGAGAATGGAAGTCACTTTCCTGATGTCCCACAGCTCGGATTCCAGCCTAAGCTCTAAAAAGCCACAGTTGCTCTCCAGAGCTTTCTAAACATTGTATCAGTTTCTGGCACTGCACTTTTATTTTTTATTTATTTTTTATTTTTTTGCACTTTTATTTTTATAAAAGTTCCAATTCCTGCATTCTCTGGGGAAAAATAAATATGATATGACACCATGGGGCCCATCACCGTTTGGCAATGACGGGCAGATGCTAACGAATGATCGTCTCCTTTAGATGCTCCCAGGCTGCCTCAGTCCTCACCCTGCCCAATTCAGACATTTATTCTCAACTTGGCATCTGCGTTTGCCAAATTTCTGCTCTAAAACTTTTGTTCCAAGAAAAATATCAGTGGGCTGAGAGCCAAAGACTAAGCTCTTAATTTTTGGTCCCTGCAGTGAAATGATCTGTTGGTTTCCTGTGCTGGATGGAGTACCACTGGATGGAGTAGGGGCTGTGGGTGGCCCTTCCCAGGGATAAGATCAGGCTTGACAGCCGGGGCTCCAACCAGGAGGGCAGAGCAGCACCAAGCAGGGGCTTCACCTTGAAGGCACAGCGTAAGTGGTCGTAGTAGACTTCCTCAATGGCCTGGAAGTAGATGACGCCTTTGAGCTTGGTCTCTTCTTTGTCTGATGGAGGGAGGTGAGGGAGAAACAGAGCCAGTGAGAGGTGTGTATGGTGGGGGGAGCAGGGGAGTCACTGGACCCAAGTCTCGAGACTGGGGTTGGGGTGAGGAACATGGTGACAGAGTCTGTAGGTCCCTAAAGTACTGTGGTTGGGAGGTGAGTGCATGTTGACGGGAGACTAGGAGGGAGACTAGTGTGGTGACCGGACAAGACCGGAGAATGAGGTCTGGGGAGTTGGAATCCTAGGTCCCCTAGTGCCTTGGCCCCTGAGAAGGGCAGGGACTCAAGGAGAGATTCAGCATCATTGATTCTCCTAGAGAGGAAGGAGGAGGGGCCTGGAACCCTAGATTTGTGGGCTCGGCACTGACAATGCTCCTCTAGGGTACCTTAGGAAAATGGGGTCTGGGGAGCCAGAGTGGTACAAAACTGTTACCCATGTTACTGAGGAGGGCTGGATCACTAAAGGGGAAAGGGGCTGGCGATCCAGACTCGTGGGCCTAAGAGAGAAGGGGGCTGAGGGTGGGACTCCTAGGTTTCTAGGGTGAAAGTCTGTTGTGATTTCTTCCAGGGTCCTGGGGGCCCGGGTCCCAAGGCAGCCAGGGTGGGCTTACCCGTGTAGTAGGCCAGGCGGCGGGCCTGGCGGTCAAAGCAGAACCACCGCTTCCTCCAGGTCTTGATGCGGCCTCCCATCTTCACCAGGGGTCCGCGGCAGTAGCCCCCAGACACCCGTATGTGCGGGCAGCTTTCCGGGTTGTGGCCCCAGCGTTCCAGGTGTTGCCGGAGATCCAAGACCCGAGGGCCAGGAGGGTGGGATGGGGCTGTGGGCGGGGCCTGGGAGAGCAAGAGAAGGGGTCAGTGACTTCATGGGGTTGGGGGGCAGGTCCTGCAGCCTCAACGCCCCCCGAGGGGTGCTGGTCAGAGTAGCTCAAGTATAAGGCCCGGCACAGCCTTTCATTAACAATGATGATCAAAATGATATTTCCAACAGCTAAAGTGATTAACTGACACTCTGCCCAGGGCTTTACCAGCATCCATTCCTTGACTCCCCACGGCCACCCTTGGGTCAGGGCTACTATGAGCCCCATTTTTCAGATGAGCCCACTGAAGTACAGAGAGAGAAAATAATCCACCCGAGGCCACACAGAGCTTCTAAGTGGCAGAGCCGCGTGGCAACCTCAGGTCTTCCTGACCCTAGCGCTTACCCTGAAACACCGGAGATGTGTGAGACAAGTGATGGACCCTGGCGGGACCCTCATCTACTGTCTCTGTAAAACAGGGACCAGATAGTGAGTGATCAATAAATGAGAGCACTGTTTCCATTATTATTATTATTGTTATTATTCTTGTTGTGATGAAATTCCTGATTATTACCTGTGCTAACAAAACACTTTATAGGTATAATCTCTGTGTCCCCTCAAACTCTCTTCAAGGGGTAAGTACATCATTGTTCCCATTTTACAGATGTGGAAACCGAGACTCCGAGAGGTTAAGTCACTAGGCCCAAGTCACACAGCCAGAGCTGACGAGCCAGGACTCCCCAGGCAGAGTGTCATCTCAGGAGGCCATAAAGGGGAGAAGAATGAAGGTGATCAAAGTGTCTACTGTTACAAGGCCCAGCCTGATCATACCTATTCTTCCCAAATGATCCCTTCAAAGAATGGTATGATCCCCGTGGTCAAACTGAGGCCTCACACTTCACCATGCAAGGGGACCCCCTAGGGATTTTGTTAAAATGCAGACTGGGATTCAGTCATTCCGGGGTGGGGGTCTGGGGTGAGGGTGAGGTTCTGCACGTCTAACAAGCTCCCAGGGAACAGGGACGCCGATGCTGCTGGTCCGTGGACCACACTCTGAGTATCAAGGGCTGAAAACACTGAAGCAAGGCCAAAGTAAGAATGGATGAGAAACAGAGGTGAGACTCATTGGATGGAGACAGGGGAGAATGAGGAGGAGGAGGGGAAATGGGGAGGAGCCGGGGAATGCACAGGAGGGGAAGGGGTGGTTAAAAGGGAACCCACCAGGGCTACCCTGGTGGTGCAGTGGTTGAGAGTCTGCCTCACGAACGCTGGTTCGTGCCCCGGTCCGGGAGGATCCCACGTGCCACGGAGCGGCTGGGCCCGTGAGCCATGGCCGCTGAGCCTGCGCGTCTGGAGCCTGTGCTCCGCAACGGGATAGGCCACAGCAGTGAGAGGCCCGCGTATC
>NW_006786304.1:2959137-2998093 GCF_000442215.2 Lipotes vexillifer | reverse complement strand
CCAAAAAAAAAAAAAAGGGCACCCACTGGGTCATCTCACCAAATCCACATGGTAACACTACTACTGATCACCACGTATGGAAGGTCCCACTCTGTGGCCGGCACTGTGCCAAGTGATCACCTTGTTGCCTCTCCAAAACAACCCATTATTGCCCCCATTTGACAGACGAGGAAACTGAGGCTTCTAGAGAGGAAGTGACTCACCAAGGTCACCCAGGTAGGATGTGGTAGAGCCGGGCCCCAATCCAGGACAGCAGGGTTGGGCTTGGGACTGTCAGCTCCCCCACTGCCCACCCGTGTCACCTCCATGGAATGCCTGCCCCTCTCGGAGCCTCAGTTTCCCTGAAACTACACTGAAACTCGGCGGTTATCACAGCACCCTCCACATGGGGCTGTTTCATGGATGAGCTGGCTGCTGGTGATTCCACTTCCAGGTGCGAATCCCGGAGACACACTTGCTCACGGGCACAAGAAGGCAGCTTGAGCTGTAAGGGGGTGGGGTGGGGGGGACAGTGCAGTCAACAGGGAACCGTTTAATAAATGATGATGCTACACAGCAGGAGTGCTTCAGTTTTAATGAGGTAGAGCTTATGCCTGAAACCAGAAGGCCCCACTGCCCTTCCCAATTTATTTTATTCCCGAACTCTTATCAGCACCTGACGTGCTACTTATTTTACTTATTGACGCTGCTTTTTGTCTCTCTCCCCTGCTAAACGCCAGCTTCTCCAAGGGCAGGGATTGTCACTTTGGTCACTGCTATATAACCCAGGGCCTACCACGCAGTAGGCCCTCTGTAAATACTGGGTTGAAATGAATAAGAAAATGCCAAATGGCTGAGAGAACCAAAAGCAGGTTGGGAATGATGTGCTCGATTACAAGGAAAATAAATTCACCAAATATGGTTTGATCGGTGTATGTAGGAAAGTATTAAAAAAAAAAGATTTGAACGCTTCTCCGCGATAGAAAACACCTGCACTTCCGGAGGTAAGCTGAGGGGAACTTCACTTTCCCCAATTCTGAAGTGTTTGTTATAACAAAAAGTATTCATGTTCTTAGTGTAGGTAGAAATTAATAAAATTTTAATAAGGAGCTGTCAGCTAAATCTAGAGTGTGAGAAATTCTACAGGATAAGTGACTTTTCCCACAAATTAATGGCATTTTTTAAAGCAGGGAGGGAGGACTCTATCTCAGGGTTTTAAAAGACATTTTAACTAAATGCAGTGTGCGTGCTTTGTTTGGATCCAGATTCAAATAACCAACTATAAAAAGACATTTTGGAGACAATTAGGGAAATGGTGAATACGGATCATGTATCAGAAAGTTGCAAAATTATTAATAATCTCATAAACTATGACAGTGAAATTTTTGTTATGTTAAAAAAACCTTATCTATTGGAGATACATAGTGAGATATGAATGAAATGTCTGGAATTTGCTTTAAAATATTCCACTGCAGAGTGGGAATTAGGTGAGGATTCAGTACAACAAAGTTGGTAAGTAAAACAAGATTCAATATTGATGATCACTAGAGCTGCATGGTGGGTGGGTACATGGAGGTTTATTACCTTTGAATATGCTTGAATATTTCTATAATCAGAAGTTTTTTAAAAGAATCAAATAAATAAAAAATTCAAATAATATTTAAAAGCCCCAGCACGTGGTTACCCTCATTCTGCAGCAACTGCTGACTCTGACACCGGCACCCACTTACAGAAGACGGAACCCAGGCACAGAGAATGGAGCATGTCACCCGAGGACACGCCATGAATACAGACGACCCCGATGGGAACAGGAACTAGGCCTTTCGAGTTGCCCTTCCACTTGCCAAGCCCAGGATACTTTCCTGTGCCGTTGGAGGAGACTGACAGGATGAGATAAGACAGGGCAGAGGCCAGGGTGGCAAGACAGACCAGGGGAGTAGTGGTTGGGGAGGGTTAGGGGCGGGACTGACCATGATGGCAGGTACAGGGGGGTCTGAGGCACCTTCCGTGCTCCTTCTTGTCCCTTCCTGTGAGTACAGAAAGAAAACATCAAAGAGAATGCTAACCAATAATAAGTGGGAAAAACGTACTGGGTTCCTGGGTCCTGAGGCAGGAGGGGTCAGGGGTCTGGATCCTGGGTCTGAGGGAGGAGGGGCCGGGGGTCTGGATCCTGGGTCTGAGGGGGGAGGGGCCGGGGGCCTGTATCCTGGGGCTGAGGGGGGGAGGGGCCGGGGGTCTGGATCCTGGGGCTGAGGGAGGAGGGAGGGGCTGCCGTCTCACCCTGGCCTGGAGCAGCCGCTCCCTCTCTGCCACAGCCTGCTGCAGGAGGCGTTCCATACGGGCGATGTCCGGGTGGAGGGCGCCACAACTGGGAGCAGAGAACAGAGACGCGCAGGTTACAGCAGCCCGACTTCTTCCCCCCATCTCCCCACCTTCTCCCTGATGTCTCACCTATTTCTGGGGCCACAGTTCAGCAGCTGATAGAGGGGGTGTCTTCCGGAGTCTCTGGCTGAGGGCGGGAGGGCCGAGGCCTCCAGGGCTCCTGCAGGGAGAAGGGCTGGGGGGCTGGGATGCTCCCGTGTCTAAGCCCCTCCACCTCTCCCCCAACAGAGGCAGCCAGGTTCCTCCATCCTGTGCTGCAGGAGGGTGGTTAATGGGGGAAGAGCCTACGCAGGGGAGGGGTACGTACTCACCAGTACAATAGAAGGACAGAGGCCGGGGGGATCCCCTCTGGCTCACTCTCTCGCCCCTCTTCCGGGGCAGGCTTCCAGTCCTCTGGAGGCCAATGGAGCCCTGAAAACACACAACGCCCACGCACACAGGAAAAGATGCTCAGGCTCCACCATGAAGTTGGAGAACCGCCAAGTAAAACCACCATCTCACTGGCACAGATCAAAAAGCCACTGTAAACGTGATGCTGAGTGAAAGCAGCCAGTCACAAAGGACCACACAGTGTAACATCCAGAATGGGCAGATCCAGGGAGACAGGAAGTGGGTTAGCGGTTTCCAGGGCCTGGGAGGAGAGGGGAATTGAGGGGTGATGGCTAAAGGGTATGAGGTTTCTTTAGGGATAATGAATATGTTCTAAAATTGATTGTGGTGATGGTTGCACAACTCGGTGACTATACTAAAACCCCCTGAATTGTACGCTTTAAACGGGTGAATTGTAGCATAGGTGAACTATATATCTTGATAAAACTGTTAAAAAAAAACCCAAAAGCCCGCGGTGTTGGTGGGAGTGTGCGAAACCCAGGTGCGCTCCACAATGCTGGGGGCCGTTTTATTGGAACAACCGCTATGGAGGCCAGTTTGGCTCCTTTTTTAAAGTCAATGAAAAAAAAAAAAAGAATAGGAAAAGAAAAACAAACAAAAACAGAAAAGAAAATCAAAATGACAAATGCATAGGTACCTTTGAGCCCCAATTCCACTTCTAGGACTATATCTGTGGAGACACTCAGACATGTGCAAAATGACCTGATTTCAAGGTTAATCCCCAAAGATGCCCGGAGACCACCTAAGTGCCCATCAAAAGGAGGCAGGGATAAACTAGGGATCATCTGCATGGAGGAAGACTCCAAAGCATATAAAAAGGAGGAGGATGCTGTTTTTATCAGACAGAGTAACAGGGCTTCCCTGGTGGCGTGGTGTTTGAGAGTCCGCCTGCCGATGCAGGGGACACGGGTTCGTGCCCCGGTCCGGGAAGATGCCACAAGCCGCGGAGTGGCTGGGCCCATGAGCCATGGCCGCTGAGCCTGCGCGTCTGGAGCCTGTGCTCCGCAACGGGAGAGGCCACAACAGTGAGAGGCCCGCGTACCGCAAAAACAAAAACAAAAACAAAAAGAGGGGGAACGTATATACGTGACTGTTTAAATACAGAGGACCTCTGGGAAGACGGGAGACACTAGTAACCCTGGCCACTCCTGGGAGGTGAACTGTGTGGATGAAAACAATGGTGGGAAAGGTCTTTTCTCTGAATATCCTCCCATGAACTTTAAACTTGGAACAAAAGGAATATTAGTTTAAATAATAATAATAATAAACATGATAACCAAATGCAACCTGTGTTCCTAGATCAGAAAAATTTTTTTTTTCTTTTTTTGTTTTTTGCTTAAAAAAAAAACATTTGTGGGACAACTGGCAAAAATATGAATCACATCTGTGGACTTGAATAATATTGTCTCAATGGTAGCTTCGGAATGTGATCGCTGTACTGTTGTTATGTACGAGAATGGCCTTGACCTTAGGTAATAAGAATAGAAGTATTCAGGGGTAAAGGGGAATCATGCTTCAGAAAAGAAGAATAAACTGTGTGTGTGTATGTGGGTGGGTGTGTACAGAGAGAGAATAAGAAAGCAAATGTCAAATGTGGTAAAATGTTAATCACAGAATCTGGGTGACAGGTATGCAGGAATTCTAGTATTCCTGCAATTTCTGTAAGTCTTAAATCATTTCAAAATAAAAAAAACTACCAAAAAATGAAAACAAAATTATTTGAGAGTAATAACGACAGAAAACTGAAATCATTTCTTAAAGAAAAAAAACAGCAAAAACTCTGCCTGGACAATAAAAATAAATAAGTTGCATAATTTGAACACCAGTAGGGATACTCACTGCTCAAATATATGTAATCCACAAGTTGATAATAATACGAAAATAAAAATTGAATTGGTCACCTTGGAGGATGCAGGAGAACCAACTCTATTCTGAAGACAGGAGAATGAAGTGAAACCATCAAGCATTTTCCCTATATTTCTAACAAAAACCATATCCCTGGGTAACCAAATAATTAATGACGGCAAGTCCCTCTTTCTTTTTTCTTTTTCTTTTTTTTGGCTGCACCACCCGGCATGTGGGATCTCAGTTCCCCTCCATTAGAAGCTCGGAGTCCTAACCACTGGACCGCCAGGGACCCCCTGGATGTGATTTTCTAGATTCATAATATTTTAAAACGTTTTTTAGAATAGTGACCAACATTTATCAAGTGCCTAACAGTGTACTTGGCCCTCGGCAGACCCATTTAAGCTTATAAAAGCCCTGGGAGTCGGGAAAGTTTTGCTCTGCTTCACAAAGAGGAAACCGAGTCCCAAGTTCCTGTGGCTCTTTACTCTTTCCTTCCTTCAACTGATATTCCCAGCACTCCTCAGCTGAGAGACCTTAGATTGTTGGTACTGAGGGAAAAGGTGGGTAAGAGAGACCCAAGCCTTGTCTCCATGGCGCTGACATTGTAGGAACTGAATGAGCCATCGTACAAATAAGTGTATCATCAGAAATCGCTGTGAGTGAAGAGTGTGTTATAAAAGGGTGATATAAAAAAGGATCACCTTCCAACTGGAGGACCAGGAACAGCCTTCTGAACACTGAACCTAAGGCCCAAAAGATAAGAGCTGGTCAGGGGAAATTCCCTGAGAGTCTAGCGGTTAGGACTCCGGGCTTTCATTGCCAAGGGCCTGGGTTCGATCCCTAGTCAGAGAACTAAGATCTCACAAGTCCTGTGGCAGGGCCAAAAAAAAAAAAGTTGGCCAGGGGAGACTGAGGGGAAGGGTGTTCCAGATGGCAGGATCAGCAAGTGCAAAGGCCCTGAGGCAGGAACAAGTATGGAGTGCTGGTGGGTCAGTGCTCCTACAGCTGAGCAGTCAGTACGGGGAGGGGGATGGTGAGAGGTAGGCAGGGGTCAGACCACACAGGGACTTGTGGGCCATGGTGAGGAGACTGGGGGAATCATGGAAGGCTTTTGGTGGGAAGAGCTGAAGTAGGAGGGATGAAGATCACTCTGGCTGTTGTTTGGGGAATAGATTATTGGGAGACAAAAACTAAAATAGAGAAAACCAGTGAGGAGGCTGGTATAGGGTGGGAGTGGGCGGAATAAGAATGATAAAATTACAATAATACCAATCAATATAACTCTAATCACAGTAACAGGTGCCCACATTACTGAGCACCTGTTATGTGCCAGGCATCAATCACACTAAGAGTTTTAATGCATTAACCAATGAATGCCGTTATTATTCCCATTTTGCAGCTAAGTAAATTGAGGCACAGAGCTGTATCTAAGGTCAGCCAGCTAGGAAGTGGCAGAACAGGTACTGGAACCCAAGGTACTCTTAGTCATCACATGATCCTGGCAAGAAGGTATAGAATTTGAGAAGGATTTAATAGGACTTGGAGGGAGAGAGAGGAAGGGGCAAGGAGGAGTCATTTGTTAATCCCTGCATTCATTTATCCACTTGTTTACGGTTTATCTGGCTGAGTAAATAAACACTCCCTGGGCTCCTCGTGTATCCCGAGGTCCCCGGTCCCTCCCTCTGAGCTGGTGCTAACCAGTCACCCATTTAGGTTCTGAAGGATCCCTGAGAAATCCTCATCTCCTGAAAGGCACAGGCTGTGGAAACAGGCAGCCTGGCTTCAAACCTAGCTCTGCTGCTTAGCTGGGTGTGTGACTTTGGTAAGTCACGGCTCTTCTCAGGGAGATTCCCCCTCTGTAAAGTGAGCAACGTTCCGCTGCCCTGCCATGGCTGATGCAAGGATTCAATGAGTGACCTCATGCAAAACACACAAAAGAGTGCCCAGCACAGCCACCAGCGTCCAGGGGGTCAGTGTCTGACCCCCAGGTGACACCCAGGTGCAAGGTGGGTATGGGATCCACGCCAGTGGGTATAGGGTCCACCTGGCCTTAGAAGTTCCATGTACACAGGAGCCAATGACTCAGGTAACACCTCTATAGGAATGGACCCAGCTTCCCACCAAGTATTTATAGATATGCAATTTACTTATAAGGGTCATATTTACCCTAAGTCACGTTGCCCGGCAACACAGCTGACAATCCACCTTTATCAAGCTTCCAGCTAGAAAGTTACAAAAGCTCTGGTAACCCTTTACCCAGATAATAATAGGGCCTATTTCTGCAGGTTCTTCTGAGCAAAAAATAAAATTATATATACATAAAATTTCATGAATGTGTAAGGTATATTATTGAATTGCACATCCATGAAACAATAATTATATAATATTAGTATACAATAATATAATATATATTAGGTTGACGCACTTCAAACTGTCAGTATTTGACTGTTTCTCACCTCCAAATAATAGCAACTTCATGCGGCTCGAAGGCATTAAGATGGCTTTGAGCAGATCCTGGCCTACGTTAAGTGCTTAAAATTAATATTAATATGAATATTGTTCATATTAATTAATAAGATAATGCATATTATATTAGACAACATAAACAATTAAATATTATAACAGACAATATAATTAATTAGATAATAATTGATATTAATTTGTTATTATTATTGTGGGTACAAAGACACACATACATGGATCTTCATAACAGCATTGCTTATACTGCAGAAAAACTCCAATCACTATCCTCAGAGGGAGGGCTGGCTCAGTGCCTCCACGTAGAACTGTGTGCCACACAGAAGCTCAGAGTGGTTCAGAGCATAGGCTCTGAAAACAGAGTGCCTGGGTTCAAATCCCAGCTCTGCCGCATACTAGCTGGTTAAGAAACTTCCCCTTTCTGCCTCAGTTTCTTCATCTATAAAATGGAAAGAAGAACCCAACTTATAGAGTTGTTGCAAAGACTAAATGAGTGAGTCCACATGAGGCATTTAAAACAGTGCCTGGCACGCTATGAAGACTCCACAAATGTTAACTGTCATTACGGCTGTTATTGTTTATATCATTATTACAGAGCCATTGAAAAGGAAGCGGCAGCTCTAAATGTATCAGTGGAAAACAATCTCCACGACAGAGTCTTAAGCTAGAAAATAAAAGCCAACTAGTAGCTAATAGACATGTTTCTGAGAAAAACATTTACATGATAGAACAAGAGCTCCCAATTTCTAAGTGCTGGCCCCCTATCCACACGACTGAAACAAAACTCTTTTCATTGACTATTCACCCCTACCTCACACATAGCACTCTGCCACTGTCTACTCTATTTCATTTTAAAAGTTGGTAGCCGGACTTCCTTGGTGGTCCAGTGGGTGACACTCCACACTCCCAATGCTGGGGGCCCAGGTTCCATCCCTGGGTTTCATCCCTGGTCGGGGAACTAGATCCCGCATGCCGCAACTAACAGTCCGCATGCCACAACTAAAAAAGATACCACATTCTGCAACAAAGATCCCGCGGGCCGCAACTAAGACCCGGCGCAGCCAAAATAAATAAATAAATAAATATTTTAAAAAAAAACAGTTGGTAGCAACATACTCAATAAATGTTTTAACCCATTAATAAGCTGGGGTCCCCGGCTTTAAGAAGATCTGGAAGAAAGGATATTCAAGAAACAAGTAGCTGCCCTGCTTTTGGGGAGGGAGCCAGGGGCCAGTGGGGTGGAGAGAGGAGGCCTTCTTAGCAATATGCCTGGTTGGGTGGCTTTTAAAATTTACACCTGGGTAGGCACAGTCCCATTTCTCCAGGGGAGGGGTGGGGTGTTAGGCAGAAGAAAGAAAACGAATAATAAAGCTGGAGGCTGATAAACATTAATACCACTTGATCAGCCTTCCCTCTCCCCCAGGCCCACCGCAGTGAAAGCCACAGTTACCAGTGAGACCCAGGGTGAAGAGGCATTGGGGGGGCACCTGGAGGGAGCTGTGAACGGAGAAGAGGCAGGAAGAGGTGGCGGCGGCAGCGTGAGCAGTGGGGTCCTGGAGAACCAGCAGCTGGCGATCTGTCTTCTGGGTGAACAGGAGCTGCAGGAGAACAGGTGGGGTGGCTGGCCGCTGGAAGGATGCTCTGGTCCATGCTTCCAGAGCCAGCCCATTTCTTGGATGGAAAAACAAAGGTTCAAGGTCCCAAGAGAGCTGAAACGTGGTCTCGGTGAGGGAGGACTATGGGCAGAGATGACTGGTTCCCTGAGGAACCTGGAGGCTGGACCTCCTGCATCCCAGGGGGAAAAGGGACTAGGGGTTGAGAATCGTGGATCCCAAGGGAGAAGGGGGCAGGGGCCCCAGACTCCTGGGTCTGAGGAAGGAGGGGCTGACAGGCGCATGAAATCCCCATACCTTGGTGAGGGCCTGGTTGGACTCAGAGAAGTCCCCGCCAGGGGTTCCCTGAAGGCAATTAAGCTTGAACAGTCTGCTCCGTTCCTAGGGGACAGCAAGACATCAACGGCTGCCACACCTCAGGGTCGGAAAGGGCCATCCCAGCAGCTCTCCCTGATGCCAGGAGACATCTGGGGTGCAGGGAGGCAATGGGATGCCCTAGGGGGAAGTGAGGAAAGTAGGACAGGTGCCTGGGGTGAACTTACCTGGGTCAGGGCCTGAAGGGCCTCCTCCTTCTTCTGGCTCAGCCCCCGGCTCTCAGCTGCCATCTGCTCCCCCAGTGACTTGAGCTGCTCCTCCAAGACCTGGATCCGGCGCTGCAGGGCACCCCCCAGAGCACTGGTTACTCAGCTGCCCCAGGGTCCCCAGGCTGGTTCCCACAGAATCAGGTCCTCCTTGAGAGCTTGGGGTTTGTTCCACCCCATAACAGAAACCCTGGCATTTGGGTGCCTGGGAGGGGGTGGGGGACTTAGAGTTAACCTCCGTGGTGTCCTCCTCCCCTTTGGGGGGTCCAGAGAGACTTGAAGTTGAGTTGGAGGGATGGAGGATCCAGAATCCAGAGACCGAGAAAGACGGAGACACAGAGAAAGTCACCGTTGCCAAGAACAGAGAGAGAAAGAAAGGGAAAGACAGAGACAAACCAGAAGAGATACAGAAAAGAAGAACCAAGACAGACCCCAAAAGACAGAGGTGCAGAGACAAGACAGAAACAGAACAGAAACAGACAGAAGCCGTGAGACAGAAATGGGAAAAGAGACAGTGACAGGAAAAAGATCCAGAAATAGAGGCGGGGAAAGGAGACCCACATTAGAACTTTCTAATCCCAAACCCTGCGAACCTTTGTATTAAATACAGTCAAAATGTTGCTTTTTCCGGTGGGACTTGTCAGACCCTTGAATGTGAAGCCCCCAGAAAGAACTAGTGAGAGCATCATTTGGGATGAGGGCTTGAGAGGCAGGGAGCCTAGTGGCGAAGACGTAGTGAGTTCAGATCCCGGCTCTGTCCTTTATGAACTAAGTGACCTTGGAAAAGATTACTTGAGCACCTTGACCTTGAGTTTCTTCACTTATAAAATGGGAAAAAATATTAAGACGTGTCTCCCAGGATTGTTGTAAGGATTCAAGGACTCAATATTCGTGAAACATTTAGGACCGTGCCCAGCACATGGTAGGTGCTCAATAAATGTCAGCAACTGTCATTACTATTTTGAAATACGTGACACAGGGAAGACACGAGGACAAAGAAGGGAGCAGAGGAGACAGAGGGCAACGGCGAGGGAGGCAGGGCTAGCCCAGCCCGACTCACCCTGTGCTGCACCACGCTGGCCTGGAGTTCCTGGACCTTGGGGTCCAGTGCCCGGGCCTTGGGACTGTCCCAATCCTCCTCCCACTGGCTCTCCCGCTCCAGTTGCTGGAATTCCAGGTCCTCATAGGCATGCTGGGCCACATCCAGCTGTTCCTTCATCTGTGGGGGAAACACAAAAAGGCTGGAGGCCTGGACCTAGGAACCAGGAGGGTAGTGGGCTGGGGCCAGGAATCCTGGGCAATGAGGGAGGAGCGGCTGAGGATCTAGATTCCAGAGTCCTGGGGGTTAGGGAGCTGGAGCCCGAGCTACTAGGTGGGTGGGGAAGCAGAGGACTGAGGGCCTGGATGTCTGGGTCCTGAGTGGCCTGGACACCAGGTCCCTGAGTGGGTCCAGTGGACCCTCACCTCCTGCACTCCCTGCAGAAGCCGCTCACGCTGGTCTTCCGGCTGCAAGTCGAGCTGCCCCTGGGCCTCCCGGAGTCTCTGGCGAAGACCCTCCACACGATCCCGCTCCTGGCTCAGGTGCCTCTGCTCCTGAATGAACAACCAGGCTCTTAGCCTCAGCCTGAGCACAGGGAGGGAAACAGAGGCCAGCGGGGGCCAGGCCAGCCAGATCTCAAATCCCTCCCTGTCTGGGGTGTTGGCTCTATGAGGGCAGGGACCCTGTCTGACTGGTTCACACTTACACAGGCCCACCCAGGGCAGGTGTCAAGTAAACAGCTGTTTAAGAAATGAATGAGGGGACAGATGAGTGGATAAAGAAGATGTGGTGTATATATACACAATGGAATATTACTCAGCCATTAAAAAAATGAAATAACACCATTTGCAGAAACACGAATGGAACTAGAGATTATCATACTAAGTGAAGTAAGTCAGAAAGAGAAAGACAAATACCATATGATATCACTTACATGTGGAATCTAAAATATGACACAAATGAACTAATCTACG
This sequence comes from Lipotes vexillifer, assembly GCF_000442215.2. Lineage (NCBI taxonomy): Eukaryota > Metazoa > Chordata > Mammalia > Artiodactyla > Lipotidae > Lipotes > Lipotes vexillifer. The sequence goes on along the minus strand of NW_006786304.1, from coordinate 2,986,809 downwards.
AAACAGAAACAGACTCACAGACATAGAGCACAGACTTGTGGTTGCCAGGGTTGGAGATGGGGGAGGGATAGATTGGGAGTTGGAGTTAGCAGATGCAAACTATTATATACAGAATCGATAAACAACAAGGTCCTACTATATAGTGCAAAGAACTATATTCAATATACTGTGATAAACCATAATGGAAAAGAATATGATAAAGAATGTATATATATATATATATATATATATGTATAACTGAATCACTTTGCTGTACAGCAGAAATTAACACAACATTGTAAATCAACTATATTTCAATTAAATAAGTTAAAAAAAAATGAATGAGGGAATGAATGCAAAATATATCCAGGCTGGGTGATTGATACTGGGGACCCAGAAGGGGGTTTGACCTGGGCCCTGTGCTCCAGCAGGGGACACAGTCAGTTACAGTCTGGGACAATCAGGGCAGTGAAACACAGAGACTGTGGGAACCCAGAACGTGGGGAGCAATTTCTACTGGGGTAATCCTAGGCTTCCTGGATGTGAGGATTTTAAGGTGAGTCTCAAAAAAACAGGGAGTATTTGGGAATTCCCTGGCTGTTCAGTGGTTAGGGCCCCATGCCTCATTGCAGGGGGCATGGGTTCGACCCCCAGTCAGGGAACTAAAATCCCACATGCTGTGTGGCGTGGCTGGAAAAACAAAAACAAAAAATAAACAAAAACAGGGAGTATTTAGAGTGGTGGAGATAGAGGGGGCTGGAAGGGCATTTTGGAGAGGGGAACAGCATGGAGCAAATGAGTGGAAGTTGAAAAGTACAGGAAGTGTAGGGACAAACTCTGGTCAAGAAGGGAGAAGGTGGGGTAGAGGGAAGAGATGGGGGGCACAGGTGGGACATGACAGTGGAAAGGCAGGCAAGGTGCAGCTCACATTCGGTTTGGCCCACCAGGCTGAGGAGCCCTCATCCTGGGGCAATGGGGAGCCATGGAAGGACTGAAAGGATCTAGGTGTGGAATCATCCCTCTGGGAGATAGGCTTGAGGGGTTGAGACCAGCTCTTTCATGAGTCCTCCAAGCAATAAGAGTGAGGTGAGGTCTGAGCAGTGCAGATATAAAGGAGACAGATTAGAAAGAGAGGTTCAGGGAGCACAAAGAACAGGACATGGTGACTGACAGGCTTTGGGTGAGAGATAAGGAGGCACGCAGAGCGAGGCTCAGGACTCTGACCTGGTGGCCAAAGGGACAGTGATACAGGGACAGTGTGGAAAAGGGAGTTGCTGAGGTCACCTTTGGATAAGGTGAATGAGAAGGGGCCAGACTCCTGAGTCTGAGGGAGGACGGGCTGGGGGCCTGGACTCCTGGGTTAGAGGGAGGAGGGGCTGGGGTCTGGAATCCCAGGTCCTGGGGGAGGAAGGAGCATCTAGGAACCAGTATCCTAGGAAGCGGGACACGTAGGTCTACATTTTGAGAGAGAAATCAGGGCTGGGAGAAATATAGGCTCTTTGAAGTAAATGAAGACTCCGGACCCAGCCCCAGGAAATTCCAATATATAAGGGCAAAGAGAGAGTTAGATAGAATTACAAAGTTACCATTTTCCAACCTATAGTGCCAACTGGTCCAAGCAATGACCACCAATGGATGTTAAAGCCTTTAGGTAAATGACTATCACTAAGGCATCAGACTGACCTCACTGAGGTCTGGAGGACCAGAGACAATGTCCCCCTGACCCAGCACATCTGAATTTGACCCAGCCTCTACATCTAACCAACCACCCGCTTCCAGGAAGAGAAACGAGATAAAGGACACCCCCGGCAGTCAACAGGTCACACACTGACCATGGAACAGAAGACCTGGTTTCTCCAACAAATAGTACAGTAAACAGGGACCATTAGACGTGAAACAACACACACAGGCATTTCACCAACTACAACATACTTGGCCTCTGGGGGGCCGGATTCAAACAGCCAACTGTTAGCTGTTTTTGAGACAACCTCGGACCCATGAAAACTGACTGGAAATGAGACAGTATTAAGAACTTATTAATTCTTCAGGTGTGACAATGATATGGGGATAATGTTTTTTTAAAAGGAGTTCTTATCTATAAGATAAGAACTAAAGCATTTACAGGCAATATGATGTCTGGGATTGGCTTTCAAAACTAGGGACAGGGGAGCCAGTTGGGGGATAGGAAACAGGAATGGAGGATTAATCCCTGCTGAAGCTGGGGAGCACGCCACCTGGCAGCCTGTCTGACTCCTCTATTTTTGTTGGTTTGATGTTTTTCACAATATGACATTTAAAGAGCAGAGAGAGATGGGGCAAAGGAAGATGAACCAGTGAGTCAGGCCCCAAAGTCATGGACAAGGAGGGAGGAGCAAAACAGGAAGAGGCATAGGCCCACTCCCCGCGCCCTGCCCCCAGCCCAAGGATCCCCGTTTGGGAAATGGGGATAACCTCAGGGCCCAGGGCCCAGAAGCACCACAAGGAATGTCTGTCCAACAAGGAAGAAAACTGAGGAGGAAGACCCAGCAGGGCAAACAGACCTGTTCCCGCTGCTCTTGGACGCCCTTTTCTGAGTCCACCTGCTGCCCCAGCAGCTCCCAGAGCTGCTCCTCCTCGCACCAGACGGCCACTCGCTCCCCAGCCAGTTCACCCCGAAGCAGGGTCACCTCCACCTCCATCTGCGGAGAGAATACAAGGCCTGGGACCCAGAGGCCTGGGTCTGAGTAGGAGGGGGCTGGGGGCTTGGACACCTGGGTCTGAACGAGGGACCTGTGAATCTGAACTCCTGGATTCGGAGAGAGGATGGAGCTGGGCTCCCGCAGTTGGAAAGGACCGGGAGTCTGGCCTTGCGGGGTTCCCCAAGAGTTGGGGGCAGAATTCCCAAGAGGTCTGCAGCCTCACCTGGATCCTCAGTTCCTTCCTCTGACGCTGTAGCTCCCTCACTCGCTGCTCCAACAAAGCCACGCGAGTCAGTGCCTCCAACTGCTGGGCTCTAAGCCGCCGCGCCGCCCCTCGCACCCCTTCCCCAGCCTGAGAGGCTGCGGGTGGCTTGGCCGGGATCTGAACGGAAGGCAAAGCCTTCACCTGCGGTTGAAGAGGGCGTGGTCAATTGGGGAGGACTCGCCCCCTGCAGTCACTAAATAGGTCTGTTCTCCATCCCAAACATCCCCTCAGGCGGTCTGAGTCGGCGTTTAACTCTACCACCAAGTTCTTTTAATTCAAGGAGGGGAAGGTGCAGGTCCGGGGACCGCTCGGCCTCGGGAGGTGGCCCAGGGGCTCGCAGTGCCCAGGGGCACAGAGCCGACACAAGGATGGTGTTTCTTTTTCTTTATCCAGTTCCCATTCTCTTGGCGTCACGTCTTCGAAGGTCCTGCATCTCTTTCTCTCCCCCCGGGTCTCCTTGAGTCTTTCCCCCTTTTATCTGGGCTTCATCTTCCTGACCCAGTATCTGTCTTCCGTCTCTGAATCGCTATTTCTCTTTCTCCCTTGGAGTATCTCCATCTCTCAAGGTTTCTCTGTCTCTCTTTCTGTTTCTCTGAGCATCTTTGTTTCTGAGTTTCTGCCTGTGTCTCTATCCCCATCTCTCTGAGTCTCTGTCTCTGGTCTTTCAGTGTCTCTAACTCTTTTGGGTCTTTGTCTCTCAGTCTCCCTGTCTCTGGGTCTCTGTCTATCTGGTCTTTCTATACCTGTCTCTCTGTCACCCGTTTGGGTCTGTCTCTCTGGGTCCCCCCGTGGCTCTCGCCCTCCGGGTCCCTCACCGCATCGCGGCTGCTCTCCGTGCAGCTGCCTTCTCCCACCTCTTCCTCTTCCTCCGTCTGCTGCTCAGCCCCTTGGCCGCTCGGAAGCTCTGCTGGGGCCTCGGGCACCTCCTGCTCGCGGGAGTCCTCGGGGAGCTCCCGGGGCTGGGCGGCCCCTTGAGATCGGACCTCTGCGTCGCATTCGGGGACCGCGGGCGGCGGGGTCCCCTCGTCCGGGCTGCTCCGTGTCCCCATGGCCTCTGCGGACTCCTGTCGGGTGGGCGGAGCCTGGAGTTCGGGAGGCGTGGCCCGGTAGCGTGGGGGCGGGGCCCAGGAGGGCTCAAGGCCCCGCCCGAAAGCTCTGGAGAGCGCTCCAGAGGCGGGGCCTAAGAGTTCAAAGGAGGCGACTGAGCATTCCTGAGGCGCGGCCTGGAGTTTCTAGGGGCGGGGTTCGATGGCTCCTAGGGCGTCACTCCCCCGGAGGCTTGACCAGAATTTGAGTCCGGGGTCCTAGTCCGCCCCCTACCGGCCTCTCCCTGCTATCCAGGTGTCGAGCCTTGTACTCTCCCAGCAGCCCCGCACAATCCCTTGGACCACTTTAGAGGGACCCCAACACCTTCTCCTTCGCGGACTCAGGAGTCGGGTTCCGCCGCGTCCTCTCTGGAGCCCAGTAATCTCAGCTCCGACCCCACTGTGCAAGGGAGCGGGCCCCCTGCCGCCTCACCGAGGGCTCCAGGAGTCGGGGCTCCTGGTCTCCCTCTCTCTGGAAGAACCAGGGGGCTTGAATCCTCGGCTCCTCCTGGAGCTAGATTCCAGAACTCCAGCCCCCTCCACCACCCAAGCCCCGGCCCCCTCACCGGCTCAGGCTTCGGTGCGCTCCCTTCTGCGCTCCGGCGCTGCAGTTTCTGCCCACTAGCCAGGTGGCTGGGGAAGAGGGAGGAGAGAGAGGCTGCTCTGTCCCCCTTCCCAGCAGCCCGGAAGTGGATGGGGACAACAGGTCCAACAGCTCTCGAGGGAGGAGGGAGCGACCAGCTTGCCCCGCCTGCGGCCGTGGCATCCGGCCATCCCGGCCCCACCCTCGGAAAGCCCAGCATGACGACCCCCCCAACTCTGCATCCAGCGCCCCCATTCCTCCCCCCTGGAGGGCCAGGCTACTTGGTCACCTATGTATAATGTCCAAACCCTGGGAATCCTGAAAGGAAGAGGGGAATGGAGATAGGGGCCTCTCCCCTCTAATGAGCCCTTTAGAAGGGCCCCGACCGGTCTGGGGAGCTGGGCAAGGGGAGGGGGGTGCCCTGAGCTGAGTCAGAGACCCGCCCAGAGACAGGGGGAAGTATGTTCCCCCCACCACCACTTTGCTATGGGTGGAGGGCAGAGGTTAAAGTTCTCAGCCAGACCCTTTCCTCTCTGGGCAAAAACAGGAAAATAACTGGTATGTGAGAAAGGATCCCTGGATATCAGGAGCTATGTGTATCAAGTCTAAACATTTTACACGCATTAATTTATTTCATCCTTACAGCGGCCTACAGTAGAGAAAGGGATTACTATCTCCATTTTATAGTTAGGAAACTGAGGCTGAGGGGGACAAGTGTCCGCAAAGTCTACACATGTTAATGTTAACACCATATTTGTTCTCTCGAAAGTCCATGGTCTTTAGCATTAGGCATCCTGTCACTCAAGCCAGGAAGTGCCTCAGAGCTCATTTCAAATGATAGTAACAGTAATAGTGAACACTGATAGGAAGTCTGCTGTGCAGGCAGTGTACAAAGCACTTCATACATATGGACTCATTGGATCATCACAACACCCTATTATTATTACTATTATTCCCATTTTACAAATGAGGAAACTGAGGCTTGGAGAAGTGAAGTACCTTATTCTGGGTCTCATGGGGCAAGTAGTTTAAACTGAAGACTGTTCTAATCCCAGGAGCTGAGGAACCCTGCCCCAGATATCTGTTTGCTTCTATTTTATGAGTTAGAAGATCTCCTTCCAGGCTCCCAGGACCTTTACGCTGCCTTGCTCCCTGGCCTATCCAGGGACCAGAACTAACCACAGGCATCTCAGCCCAGAAACCCATTGGGTCCCCCAGAAAACAGAAGTCAGATTCAGAGGGGAAAAAAAATATATATATATTTTTTATTTAAGAGGCTTGAGAGTCTGGTAAGGGAGGGGAAGATAAGAGAGGCTCTGGTGATGGCACCGCGCCCCTCACCCCACCTAGTGCATTATTAACTGGATATGAGCACCTGAGAGTCAGGAAGGGGGTGTCTGGATCCCACAGCGCATGTTAGCTGGAACAGCAAAGTCTGAAAGGAAGAAGGTAGGGGTGAAACCAAGGGGCCCAGGCAGACCCTCCCACTCTCTCTGTGCCCCCACTGGGGACCCAGAAATCCTAATAGTCCTTCTTTGGGAAACTAGACTTCTGGCCCTGAGGCCCCTCCATCCCTCAGACCCAGGAGTCCAGATCCCCAGCACCTTCTCCCTCAGACCCAGGAATCCAGACCTCAGCACCCTCCTCCTCCACCCCAACGGCTCACCTATCTGCTGAGGTTTGGGCAAGTTCAGTTTGCTCATGACCTTGACAAACTCCTCACAGCTGAGGGTGAGCCGAGGGTTTAGAGTCCGCTCCTCCTCCACAGTGGATACTGTGAGTCCTAGTGGCCAAGAGAGGGGGAGGAATGTTGAGAGGTCCAGTGCCTTGGGCCTCCCAGAACTACATTTCCCAGGAGGCCTCAGGGTGCCTTTCTGGCCCAGGACTAAGATTGCTTTCCCTCCTCAGTGGGCACTATGGGAAATGTAGTTTCCCACAGTTCCCTAAGTTCTATAAGGAAGTCCCAGGAAAGCCTATGCCTTCCGGATTCTAGGCATCGTGGTTTCTACATCCACACTCAGTACACCTAAGCACTTGATCTTTTTGGCCAGAGGAGTTCCTGGGAATTGTGGTCTGCAAGCCACAGCACTTTGGTGCTCCCTCTCAAATAGTAAGCTATGTAAATCCCACACCTCCTCCAGGAAGCCCTCACCATGGTAATCATGAGCAGGGTAGATCAGACAGTCTCCTGGAAGTGTGAAGATCTTTTCATGAACTGAGTGGTACAAGGTCTTAGCACAGCCTGGGGAGGGAAAACTCAGAGGTCAGTGGAGCAACAGGATGAGAGAAGCTCCCAAATCCCTTCCCTTCAGGAAAAGGAGAGGATAAAAATCACTGTAGCTGAACCATCTCCCGCATTTTCTGCCAGTAGCCCTTTGACTGGGTAGAGAAGGAGAGGGAAGGGCATTCTAGGCAGGTGGAACAGCATATGCAAAGAATTGGGAAATGGTGAGAATTCAGCATGACTGTAAACAAGGTTAGGATATGACCCTGAAGCACCAAATTCCCTCACTCTGGGGATGCCAAGAAAGGATTCTGGGCAGGGAAAGTGGACGGGAAGATAAGAAACTGAAGACATGAGGCCAAAGAGGAGGATAGAGCCATGGTTCTGACAAGAAGCTCTGAGTCTTAAGTTGGGACAGGGACAAACCTCTCTGGAACGTTCTGCCACCTTTCCTTTCAGCCTAAATCTTTCGATCTCATGACTGTGTTGGGGATGGATAAGTGGAAGATCAGGAGCCTCAGAGAGAAAAAGATAGAGACCAAGATGGAGAGATAAGGAAAGAGGAAGAAAGAGGCAGCCTGGGGTTCTGGTTACCCACAGCCAGCTCAGCTCGCTGTGGCTCTGTCTCTTCTCTCTCGTCCAGCCTTGCTGGCCTCCTGCAAGGCAGCTAAATCCTCCCAATCTAGTGTCCACCTCACATTCACACACATACTCAAATCTCATACCCTGATATTGTGAAAGTAAACACCCTTCCCGCAGCAAAACCCCTTAATCTAATTGCCCCCAGCAGCTAAACCCCAAATGTAACACCACCTCCTAGCAATTAAACCACTGAATCTAGCAACCTTCTAGCAGGTAAACTGCCAAACCTAACTTCCCCCAGCAGCTAAACCCCTGAATCAAACTCCACACCCCTCCCCGCACCAGCGAAACCCCTTATGGGGGGGGGGGTTAAAAATATGCCCATGAACACTTTGAAACTCTTCTCTTGAAAATGTGACACATAACTCCCCTTGCCTTGACTTAGTGGTCTGGACTAAGTGACTTGCATCTAATAAATAGGATATGGCAGAACTAACAGAGTTTAACTTCTGAGACAAGCTCATTAAAAAAAAAAAAAAAATTAGGTCTTCTGTCTGCCTGTCTCTCTGATTGTTCCCTCTGGGACAATCCAGCTGCCATGTCATGAAGACACTCAAGCAGCCCTATGGAGAAGTCTGCATTGTGAGGAACTGAGGCCTCCTGCCAACAACCAGCAAGAGCTCACTGGCCACGTCAGTGAGCCACCTTGGAAGTGGATCCTCCAGCCCCAGTCAAGCCTTCAGTCAGCCCTGGCCAGCAGCTTGGTTGCAACCTCACGCAAGACCCTGAGCAAGAACCATCCAGTTAAGCTTCTCCCAGAGTCCTAACTCTCAAAACCTGTGTGAGATGATGTTAATCATTGTTTTAAGCCACTAAGTTCTGGGGTGATTTGCTTTACAGCAATAGATAACTAACACACACTCTTGACACTAACTGTCCCCCAGCCACTAACCTCTGAACCCAACTCCCCTCCACTCCAGCACTAAACTCCTTGAATCTAATCCTGACCCCCTAAAAGTCTAACATTCATCCATTCATTCTTGCAACTGACACTTAAAACCCTGGCACCCACATAACCATACTAAGATCTCGGGCTGGGGAAAGGGGCCTGTGACCTTGCTGGAAGTCTGTCCGTCCACACCCTCGGATAAGCAGAGCATCTCCAGTGAAGGCCATGCTGTGGTCATCCAAGACGAAGGTGACACAGCCTGGGGTGTGGCCCGGGCTGGCCCGGGTCTCCAAGGCCTGGAAGAGAAGGAGAGTACAAAGAGTCACCGATAAGGCTGTGGCTTTACTCTCATGGTGAAACTGGCCTCAGAAGGCCCCCACCCCATCCCATCCCAGGGTCACATCTAGATAACCTCTTTTTGATAAAAAAAAATACTGAAGTTAGATCCCGGACTTAAACCTCACTCCAGAGTAAACTCCCCCCAAATTAAAAACTTAAAGCAAGAAAATAAAATCATAAAACAGTGACAACAACAAAAATACAAATAAATATAAGATCTCTGGTTAGAGAATAACATCCATCCCAAAAGTCATAAATCATTAAGGGAAAGACCAATGGTTTGAATTTAAATAAATTTGATGTTTCTGAATGGCAACAACATCATAAACAAAATTTAAAGGGAATCAACATGGTGGCAAAATATATTTGTAACACAAATACACCACATAGTAGTCAGTGTACTTTATGTACAAACAGATCTTATAAATCAGTAAGAAAAAGAGAAGCACACTAATATAAATATGGAAAACTACACAGTCATTTAAAATTGTCATTGAAATAAAATTCAGTGATGCTATACACAAACATTTAATGGCAGGAAAAGATATTTACTATCCCGTAAGTGCAAAAAACAGGTTACAAAGCAACTTATACAATGTCATCTCTTAAAAAAAATTTACCCATTAACTCAAAATATTTTTTTTCTTTAGGCTTTTCCTATATTATCTTTTTTTTTTACAGTAAACATGTCATTTTATTTATTTATGTATTTTTAAAACACGTCATTTTATAATCAAAAATAAAACACAAAATTCACGATAAACGAAAGATCTAAACATAGAAAACCCAAAATACTCTAGAAGGAAATATAGAAGAATATATATATTTATAAATACATATATATTTATATATATAAAATCTTGAGGTAGAAAAGGTTTTTCTAAGCATGGTAGGAAATTCAGAGGCCATAAGGAAAAACAGGAACAGATGTGACCACATAGTTTAACTTCATTACAGAAAAAGACAAAAATCAGAGTGACAAGACAAAAAAACTCAGAGACAACATTAGCAGCATGTATAAGAGTATTAAAAAGTGTGAATAGTCGTAATATATAAACAGTCCCTAAGTATCAATAAGAACCCCCTAAGAAAAATGGGCAAAAGAAAAAACCAGGCAATTCATGGTAGAGGGAACAAATAGTCAAAAAACATCTGCTAAGATGTTTGATCTTCCTTAAAAGAAAGGAAGAGAAGGAGATATCTAAAAGCCCTATTTTTCACCTAACAGATCGGCTTTTTTTTCACCAACAGAGTTGCTTAGGGTGCTTGAGGCAAACCTTTCATCCCCTGGGATGTGAGTACAGCTCAGTATAGCCATTTTAGAGGACAGCTTAGCAGCGTCTAGCAACATCGCAAATGCACATACTTTCTGACCCCTCAAAGCCACTTCTAAGACTCTATGGTTGGGTTTCCCTGGTGGCGCAGAGGTTAAGAATCCGCCTGCCAATGCAGGGGACACGCGTTCAAGCCCTGGTCCGGAAAAATTCCCGCATGCCGCGGAGCAACTAAGCCTGTGCGCCACAACTACTGAGCCTGCGCTCTGGAGGCCGGGAACCACAACTACTGAAGCCCACGCCTAGAGCCTGTGCTCCACAATAAGAGAAGCCACCGCAGTGAGAAGCCCACGCTCCACAACGAAGAGCAGCCCCCGCTGGCCGCAACTAGAGAAAGCCCCGTGCAGCAGCAACAAAGACCCAATGCAGCCATAAATAAATAAATAATAAATAAATGTATATATATAAAAAAAAGACTCTGCGGTTAAGAACCCCTGACACATGAACACAAAAACACCATCCAGGGAACCCTGATTATCTAAATTCCCACGCTCAGTTCAGGGAAGCAACTCTCAGAAAAAAATTTTTTCCCAATGATCTAACAATCACTTAAAAGATTAGTTCCCACTCACATATCACTCCTCCTCTCTTAATAGAGGCCCCTCCCACCAATTAGCATCCTCATCCAGGTCAGTCATCTGCTAATTGTTGAAGGACACCATGTGCAGACTCTGTTTCCACACCCAATATCCATTTTAAACTTCCCCACTCACAGATCTCCAATTTGGTCTGGGGCATCAGTGTGCCCCACCAAGCACTTTCCCAGCCTCCCTGACAGCTTGGGTGGCCTCTGGCACAGTCCTCTGGCCAATGAGATCTCGATAAGTCTCCTGAGGATTTCTGGGAAAGCTTTTCCCTTCCTGATAAAAGGGACTGGCACCTGCCCCTTCCACTTCATCTGGCTCTGAACACAAGGTGTGATGGCTGGAGCTGCAGCAGCCATCTTGCAACCATGAAGAAAAAAAGCCAAGAGAATCCCACAAATGATGGTGCTGCCAAATCAAAGAGAATAACGACCTCCTTCCAAATTTCCTGTTATTATAGGAGAAAAACTATTTATTTAAGCCACTGTATGGGTTTTTCCGTTACTTCCTGCCAAACACCTTCCTAGCTCATCTACAGTAGAAATATATGGGCAATGCAAAACAAGTGCAAATCAAAATCACAAATCTTGCAAAATCTTGTGGGAAAAATCACATCCCCTGGCCCCCAAAATTAACATTACCTTTTGGTAGTAGAGGGATGATCTTTCACTTTTTATTTTGTATGTTTCCATACTCTCTGAATTTTTTTTTTTTTTTAAACAAAAAGCATGGGAGTCTCTTGAACTAAAAATGGGGATGGATATTCAGGAGTAATGTTCAAAATATTTAACCATAGTTATGGCATGGGTATTGGCCAATCAGAAGGACATCAGTTGTAAACAACCAGTAGTTAGAGTATATACAGTTGACCTTTGAGTAACACAGGTTTGAACTGTGCAAGTCCACATATAGACGGATTTTTTTCAGTAGTAAATACTACTGTACTACACGATCTGGTTTGGTGACTCTGTGGATGCAGAGGAACCACAGATAGAAGGACCAACTGGAAGATATACCCCAGTTTTTGAATGTGGGGAGGGTCAGTGCCCCTAACTTCCTAGGTTGTTCAAGGGTCAATGGTATGTGGTATATATAATTGTCTTATGTGTATAAATTGAACAAAATTTTAATATCAATTGAACACAATCCAGCTTGCCACATAGATCAAGATCCCCTAGTCGCTTAGTGACTGAGTCTGTGTCTCAAGTGGCTTTGCTGATTCTCAGCCTCCCTGTTTATCTTTCCCTTCTCTGGAATATCTAGAATTTATCCTCTATCAACCCCCATAATCCTGCCCATCTCAGGCCTCTCCTGCTTGGGCCACCTGACAGCCTCCTCCCTGGCCTACCAGCCTCTAATCCACCTCTTACATGACCCTGAGGGGGGTTTTCTATCACCCAGATCCATTTTTGTCCCTCTCTGCTCAAAACCCTTCCCCAGCTTCCACTGCCCCCAGGGCAGAGTTCCAGCTCCTCAGCCCCTGCTCTGGTGCCTGCTCACTTTTCCAGCCCCATGTCCTATAACATCCTCCTTTCCCCAGCTACTCTGAACCCCAGAGTCATTTCCAGAAAATAGCACACTTCTCCACACCTCTTTGCCCCTGCAATTTCCTCTTCTCCCATCAGTCCGATCTACCTACTCTTTAGAAGCCTGGCATTGATTACCCTTTTTCCTGTACCAGGCTCTCTTCTAAGCACTTTACATGACTGAATTCATTCAGGCCACACACATCCTTATGAGGTAAGTACCACTCCTGTCCCCATTCTACAGATGAGGAAACTGAGGCACAGTCTGAGAATGAACAAACTATAACTACATGCGACAATATGGATGACTCTCACAGACGTAACCATGAGCAAAAAAAAAAGTGGGCTAGACATAAAGAGTGGAGTGGGGAGGAGTGGGATAAAGTGGGAAATCTCAGTGTGCCTGGTACACAGGAAGGGTAAGTGGTATTTCATGAAGCTGAGGTTTCAGTGCTGAATCCAGATGTAAAATATTTCTCTCATGGTGAGGGCACATGGATTAGTGGTTAGAAGCAGTCTCTGGAGCCGGGTGACATGGGTTCTAATTTTGGCTCTGCTATTACGAGCTGTGTGACCTTGGGCAAGTTACATCACCTCTCTGGGCTTCTCTGCTCATTTGTAAAATGGGCATAATAATTGTCCCCACTTCATAGGGCTATTATAAAGATTAAATCATTTCATGTATGCAAAGCATTTTAAAAACGCCCAGGGAATTCCCTGGCGGTCCAGTGGTTAGGACTCCAAGCTCTCACTGCCATAGGCCCAGGTTCGATCCCTGGTCAGGGAACTAAGATCCCATGAGCTGCGTGATGCGGCCAAAAAGAAAAAAAAAAAAAAAAGCCCAACACAATAATTGCTATATTATAAAAATAATAATGTTTCAAAATTCTAAAAACACTGATCTAGTGGAACCACCAGGTCTCCTGGGTTCAATTCCTTGCTCAGCCACTTTCTCAGTATAACTTTTGGGCAAGTCACTTTCCCTCTCTGCACTCCCTGCTCTGTAAAATGGGGAAAATGTTTCTGATCTCACTATGTGGTTAGGAAGGTTTAATGAGATCTATTTGTCAGAAAAGACACAGTGGAGGCTCAAGAACCAGGTTCAGCCATAGCAATGTTTTGTTTGGACTGCTCAGTAGTTATTAAAAGTCTGAATTTGTTGTTTACCCTTAACATTTGCAAGATTTTTCAAAAATGTATATGTGCAGCTTCTGATTTAAAAAAAAAAAAAAGGCTTTACAGTAGACAGACTACATTCCCAAGCATGAAAAATCAACTTGAATTACGTAGTGGGTGTCCTCCATAAATGGGGCACACACCCCAACATTAGCCACGGGTCCCACATCTCCCTGCTCCCAGGAAGTGATATTTGATTCTGAAAATTTTGTGAGATACATGCTGAGAAAATGCACTTTCTCACAATGCTAAGTGAGAAACAAAACACTCAGTATTTGTTAACTAGTATTAAGTTACTTATTATTATTATTATCCAATACAGAAATGTCTGCAATCTACTTTAGTTAACAGCAAAGAGAAGTTTTCAGAGAACAAGTTAAATACCACCAGGAGGAAACCAGAAAGTGGGATATTCTGCAAGACAACAGGCTGGGAGCTTCAAAAGTCAATGTCATGGGGCAGAAAGGGTATGAAACTGTTCTAGTTTAAAAGAGACTAAATAGACCTAACAGCCAAGTGCCATGTGTGAACCTCGATCGGGTCCTGGTTCATATAAGCAGCTGTAAAAACGATTCCTAAGCACTTGGAGAAATTTGAACATGGGCTGGATTTCAGAACTATTTACGAATTATTGTCTATGTCGTTAGATGTGACAAAGATTTTGTAAAAAGAATGGTTCTCCAAGTGGTGTAGTTGAGAGAACCCTGAGGGTCTGCAAGATCAAAACTATTTTCATAATAGTGTGAAGAGGTCTTTTGCCCTTTCTCACTCTCATTCTCCCCTGAGAGTTCAGTGCAGTTTTCCCAGAAGCTCCATGACTTGTGATGATGTCATCGCTCTGACAGCTGATGGAATGTGTGCTTGTGTATTCTTGTGTTTTAAAAAAAGTCTCACAGGAATAAAGATACAGACCTACTAGAGAATGGACTTGAGGATATGGGGAGGGGGAAGGGTAAGCTGTGACAAAGCGAGAGAGAGGCATGGACATATATACACTACCAAATGTAAGGTAGATAGCTAGAGGGAAGCAGCCGCATAGCACAGGGAGATCAGTTCGGTGCTCTGTGACAGCCTGGAGGGGTGGGATAGGGAGGGGGGGAGGGAGGGAGATGCAAGAGGGAAGAGATATGAGAACATATGTATATGTATAACTGATTCACTTTGTTATAAAGCAGAAACTAACACACCACTGTAAAGCAATTATACTCCAATAAAGATGTAAAAATAAATAAATAAAAATAAAAAATAAAAAAGTCTCAGTTTCAACTTCTGATACAGTAAATACGTTTTGCATATCTAAATACTTATTTTTTATTTCTTTTTTTTTTAGCCTCACCGCGCAGCTTGTGGGATCTTAGTTCCCTGACCAGGGATTGAACCCAGGCCCTCCACAGTGAAAGTACAGAGTCCTAACCACTGGATCACCAGGGAATTTCCCATTTCTTTTTAAAATTGAGATGTAATTAACATGTAACTAATACAGTAAATATTGCTTGATAGAACCCAGGTAAACAAAAGCTTTTTAGGGCCCTCCATAACTTTTAAGAGGGTTAAGGAATCCTGGGGACCTGGGATTAGTATCTTGAGCAGCACCCCCTCTATATCGCTGTATTTAACAGGCAACACTAACTTTCGGAATCCGCCAACCCTCTTGGGAGCTAGAATGTTCAAATCTCAATCATTGCTTATTAAAACAGTAAATCCATTCTACAGTGAAACCATACACATTTGGCTCACTGTGAATATAAAATGTAAAACCAGTTCAAAAAGCTGTTTGGGGCTTCCTTGGTGGCACAGTGGTTAAGAATCCGCCTGCCAATGCAGAGGACACGGGTTCGAGCCCTGGTCCGGGAAGATCCCACATGCCGCGGAGCAACTAAGCCCGTGCGCCACAACTACTGAGCCTGTGCTCTAGAGCCCACGAGCCACAACTACTGAAGCCCGCGTGCCTAGAGCCCGTGCTCCGCAACAAGAGAAGCCACTGCAATGAGCAGCCCGTGCACTGCAATGGAGAGTAGCCCCCGCTCGCCGCAACTAGAGAAAGCCTGCGCCCAGCAACGAAGACCCAACACAGCCAAAAATAAATAAATAAAATAAATAAACTTGTATATTAAAAAAAAAAAAAAAAAAAGCTGTTCGGCAGTTTCTGCTAAAGTTAAACATGTGTCAGTTCTAAGACTCAGCAAGCCCACTCCCTGGAATTGAGGGTAATGTCCACCAAGAGATTTGTACAAGAATCTTCAGAGTAGCATTATTCATAGTAGCCCCAAACTAGAATCAACCATCAAAAGGAGAATGGATATAAATTGTCATCAATTCACACAGTGAAATGCTCTACGTCAGGGGTTGGCAAACTATGGTCGGTGCACCAAATCTGGCCTGCCATCTGCTTTTATAAGAATGACATTTCAGGCCACGTGAAAATTATTGAAATTAAATTTTCAGTGGCCATAAATAAAGTTTTACTGGAGCCCAGCCATGCTTATTCATGCATTCATTGTCTGTAGATGCTTTCACACCCATAGGAAAATTAAGTAGTTACAACAGGGACCATATGGCCTGCAAAACTGAAAATATTTACCATCTGGTCCTTTACAGAAAAAGTTGGCCAACCACTGCTATACAGCAAAAAAGGAAAGAACTACAATTATATACAATAGTAGGTAGAGTGAAAGAAGCAGACATAAGAGTACACACTGGATTCTGTTTATAAGGTCCAGAACAGGCAGAACTAATCTATGATTAAGTAAGTCAGAAGAACGGTCCCTTGGTGGGGCTGTCAATGGCCAGGATGAGGGACGAGGAAGAGCTCTGGGGCGATGGGCATGTTCTGGATCTCGATCTGGGCGGTGGATACTCAAGTATAGACATATGTTAAAATTTACCAAGCTGTACATGTGCAATATGTGCCCCTTTTACTGTATAATATGCATGTTACAATTCAAATTTTCTAGGTGGGAGGAGGAAAATGAGAGGGGAAAAAAGTGCCCATCTCCAAAGGTTTATAAAGAACTCAGATGAAAACCAAACAAAATGCTGAACAATCATAAAGACAGATAATAACAAGTGGTAACAAGGATGTAGAGGGACTGGAACCCTCATACAACTGGTTATGGGAACATAAAATGGTATAGTCACTTTGGATAACAGTTTTTTTTGTTTGTTTTTTGTTTTTTTTTGCGGTATGCGGGCCTCTCACTGTTGTGGCCTCTCCCGTTGCGGAGCACAGGCTCCGGACGCGCAGGCTCAGCGGCCATGGCTCACGGGCCCAGCCGCTCCGCAGCATGTGGGATCTTCCCGGACCGGGGCACGAACCCGTGTCCCCTGCATCGGCAGGCGGACTCTCAACTACTGCGCCACCAGGGAAGCCCCCTGGATAACAGTTTTTGATAGCAGTTTGGCAGTTCCTCAAATTGTTAAACAGAGTTATCATATGATCCAGTAATTCCATCCTAAGTATATACCCAAGAGAGATGAAAACATACATCCACACAAAAACTTGCACATGAATATTCATAGTGGCATAATTCATAATAGCCAAAAGTGGAAGCAATTCAAATGTCCATCCACCGATGAATGAATAAATAAAATGTGATATATCCATACAACGGAATATTATTCAGCAATAAAAAGAAATGAAACACTGATACATGTTACAACATGGATGAACTTTGAAAACATGGTCAGTGGCAAAAGCCAGTCACAAAGACCACATATAGTATGATACGATATTTCTATGCAATGTATAGAATAGACAAATCTATAGAGACAGAAAGTAGGTTAGTGGTTAGTAGCCCACGTGCCCACGTGCTGCAACTACTGAAGCCCACGCACCTAGAGCCTGTGCTCCGCAACAAGAGAAGCCCCCGCTCGACGCAACAAGAGAAAGCCCATGCGCAGCAACGAAGACCCAACGACCCAACGACCCAATGCAGCCAAAAGTTAATAAATAAATATTAAAATAAGTAAGTAAATAAATAAATAACCCAAGCACTAAAGCTAAATCTTCCACAGCTAAGCCCTTCCATGTTGATTCACTGAAAACATCACTCATCCAGTTTAACAAAGGGCTCTTCTTGACACAAAACTCCAACCATTTCTAACACCTCTAAGGCTTCTCAACCCAAGAAATGCTTGTTAGCACCTGCTTATTATGTACAGTGTACCTAAATGTACAATGCATTTTCTTTTTTACCTGCTTCCAGAAAAAGGCTTGAAATAAAGAGGCTGTAACCAGTGGAGCTAAACCCTCTGATCCCACCCACAGCCTTTATTTCCCCAAACCATCTGACTCAGTTTAACTGGCCTCGTTTAGCAAAACCCTCTAACTTGGAGGTCAAGTCCAAGTGACATTCTGTCCCCAAAGCCAGCCAAACTCTCTAAGTCTTTAGCAACTTTGATCAGAAAAAAGTCCTGCCAGCTGTTTCCCCTCCCTCTGAGGGCAACCCTAGCACCCTCCTCACCCATCGTATTGCCCTGGGTTGAACTTCTGGCCAGAAACCTGCTCATTCTGCTTGGGGCAAAGGAAGGAGAGGAGGTAGGAACCTTCAGACCATACCTGTGTGAGGCAATAGCAGGGCTGGGGTTAGGGTGAGGCAAGCAGGCTCCTATAGGGAGCAACATTTAAGGAGGCTCCCACTAGAAGGTGCCAGTCCTGCCTTTGCACCACCCTGAGAATGAGCGCCCCCTTAAATGTTGCGCCCTGGATTCCTCTCTTGCCTCACCCTAGTCCTGGCTCTGGGCAACTGCATGCGCCTTCCTCCAACAGTGGCTCTCGGAAGATAGTGCTGGGTCTCTCCCTCAGCCATGACCTTGTAATTCCAGCTCCCAGTCAAATTTTATGAGACTCCAGGCCAAAGGAGTTGCCCCAAGGTTATAGGAAACCATAGATGTTGTTGACCTAAGGGGATGGGCCAGAGACACACCTGCCCAGAGCCTCTTGGCTCAGTTTTTCACCTGGGTTTATGGCGCCCTTCTCCCTGAGACAGAAACTCAGGGATCAGGAGTCCAGGCCCCCAAGCCCCTCTTCCCTTTAGTCCAAAAACTCCAGGCCACCACCCTCTCGGGGACCCAGCATCCAACTCACAAAGCGCCCGAAGTGGATGGGGTCTCCATCTTCAATGTGCTTGTCAGCCTGGGCCCCACTAAGGCGGGAGATGACAGACTGGCAGCCGGGGAGTAGGGACCGGAGCAGCCCGGAGCCGGTAATGTGGTCCGCGTGGCAGTGGGTATTCACTGGGAGAGAGAGGAGAGCCAGGTCCAGGAGGGCACAGAGAGGACGCAGGATTCCCAGCCCCCAGCTCCCTCCTCCCTCAGACCCAGGAGTCCCGGTCCTAGCTTCCCACTCCACGCTACAGTCCCACGCCCTCAGGCCCAGGAGCCCGGCCCCCAAACCGACCAGCATACAGCAGCTGTAGCCCCAGTTCCTTGACCAACTGGGCATCCCGATGCGCTGTCTCCAGAACCGGGTCGATCAGAATGGCCTCTCTGGACTCTCTGTCACCCAGGAGGTAAGTGTAGGTGCAGCTCTTGGGCTCAAACATCTGGAAAGGGGGTGGGGACAAATGAGAGCACAGATTCAGACCCCCCCTTACTGTGGACCCAGGAGTCCAGGCCTCAACTCGATTCTCTTCCTAAGATCCAGAAGCAGAAGCCCCTGCCCCCCCCTGTTTTTTTTACTTAATGGGTTTATATTTAATATAGTGCTTCTCACCATGGAGATGTTACCCGTTAATATAAAATTTTTTTTGTTTTTGTTAAACATTAAATCTCTTCTCCATTTCAATGTCAATATAAAGTATTTTTTTACATTAAATCTTTTCTCCATTTCAACGTTAGGTACAACGAATACATTTTCTAAACTTTTTCCCCCACCAAGAGATAAGTTTTAATTTTTTTTTTTTTTTTGAGGTACGCGGGCCTCTCACTGTTGTGGCCTCTCCCGCTGCAGAGCGCAGGCTCCGGACACGCAGGCCCAGCGGCCATGGCTCACGGGCCCAGGCGCTCCGCGGCATGTGGGATCTTCCCGGACCGGGGCACGAACCCGTGTCCCCTGCATCAGCAGGCGGACTCTTTTGACCAACTGTATTTAATATCTAGGTACAATATTAACTTGGGAGATAACGAAACAAAAATCCAGTAAAAATATGGAGAAAAGGGAAGGACAGGGACGTTTTTGGAGCCCCTTTCCTGTAAAGTCAAAACTTCAGTTGAGGGCTTCCCTGGTGGTGCAGTGGTTGAGAATCTGCCTGCTAATGCAGGGGACACGGGTTCGAGCCCTGGTCTGGGAGGATCCCACATGCCACGGAGCAACTAGGTCCGTGAGCCACAACTACTGAGCCTGCGCGTCTGGAGCTTGTGCTCCGCAACAAGAGAGGCCGCGACAGTGAGAGGCCCACGCACCGCGATAAAGAGTGGCCCCCACTGGCCGCAACTAGAGAAAGCCCTCGCACAGAAACGAAGACCCAACACAGCAAAAATAAATAAATAAATTACTAACCTCCTACCCCCAACATCTAAAAAAAAAAAAAAAAAAGCGCTGGATATTTATAAAAAAAAAAAAGACTCCTCAGTGTTGCAGAAGGCAGTGATTGTAACTAAACAGTTGCAATTTCCTAGGATTCTGGGCAAGAGTTTTCTTCTTCCTATTGAGAATTCTTAACCTATGAAATATTACTTTTGCAAAGTTCAGGCTTCTCACTTCTTTGACCTTCTTTCTAACTAGCAAATGCAAATTACAGACGGCATTTTTCAGTGCATTACTTGTGAAGAAAACGTTTTGTTTTCCATTTAATATAGTATGTCAATTTGTTCCTGTTTATAGGGAAACCAAGACTATGAAACCACCCTATTTACTGTTTCTTGGGAACTTTCGGACACCAAAACTCAGTTCTGAACCTCAACAGCACAAAGGTTTTCAGGGCAAGGTTTGATTCAGGAGGTCCTTCAAAGTCACATCTGTCCATTTCTCCTTCGTGCATATACCCCCAAACAAGCACAAATGCCTGAGGAACCTGGCAGCACCAAAAGCAATGAAAAGAGGACTGGGAACAATTGTGTTGAAACTAAGATCATGATGTTGAGATCTTGAGGTGACTGGTTCTTAAAGGCTGATGGTTTCAAAGAAAGCGGTATTTGTTTAATTCTATCAGTTCAGGATGCTGAGGCTTAAGAGGTTCCACGTGACAGCGCCTTCAAGTTAGCAGTCATTGCAGGAATCCCCCTGCCCGGAGTCAGGAGTCTGGGACCCCAGCACCTTACTCCGTCGGAATCAATGAGTCCCAACTTTCATCCATCCCCAAACCTGGGTCCCCGTCATCCTCTTCTGTAATGGAAGCAAGAGTCCAGCCCGAAGCCCGATCTGGGACCCCAGATCACTCCCCTTTAAAGAACGCAAGAGTCTAGCCCTACACCCCTTTCCGCAAAGATCCAGGCGTCAGGGCCCGGGTATCTCTCCGGATTTCAAGGACCCAGGAGTTCCGCCCCTGCCGCCACCCAGGATCCAGTAATCTCGCTCCCCGGTCCAGCCACTGCGAACCTGCCGTAGGAGGATGGGGGCTCCAGACTCGCTGTATTGACTGAGCTGCCGCCCAGCGACCCTCAGTGCAGACCCCGCCATCGCGCCCGAGGCTGGAGACTGAGCGGTGCCAGCGGAAGCCGAACGCACCCAACGCTGAACCCCGGAGGGGCGGGGCGGGGCGGGGGCATGGGCGGGGCCCGCCTTAAAGGGGCCACAAGTGCCTGGGGCCGAGGGCGGGGCGGAGCGGAGCGGGACCAGGCTGGGGACCGATGGGGAGACTTTAGAGACGGAGAAGACAGGAAGACCCAGAGGAACAAAGAACAATCACCTCACACCAGTCAGAATGGCCATCATCCAAAGGTCTACAAACAATGCTGGAGAGAGTGTGGAGAAAAGGGAACCCTCCTAAAGGCTGGTGGGGTTGTAAACCGGTACACTCACTATGGAGAACAGCATGGAGGTTCCTTAAAAAACTAAAAATAGAGCTACCATATGATCCAGCAATCCCACTCCTGGGCATATATCTGGACAAAACTATAATTTGAAAAGATACACGCACCCCAATGTTCATAGCAGCACTATTTACAGTAGCCAGGACATGGAAGCAACCTAAATGTTCATCGATGGAGGAACGGATAAAGAAGATGTGATATATATATACAATGGAATATTACTCAGCCATAAAAAAGAATGAAATAATGCCATTTGCAGCAACATGGATGGACCTAGAGATTATCATACTAAGCTAAGGAAGTCATACAGAGAAAGACAAATATCATATGACATCACTTATATGTGGACTCTTAAAAAATGATACAGATGAACTTATTTACAAAACAGAAACAGACTTACAGACTTCAAAAACAAATTCATGGTTACCAAAGGGGAAAGGTGGGGGTGGGGTGGGATAAATTAGGAGTTTGGGATTAACATACGCATGCTACTATAAATCAAATAGATAAACAACAAGGTCCTACTGCATAGCACAGGGAACTCTACTCAATATTTTGTAAAAACCTATATGGGAGAAGAATCTGAAAAAGAATGGATGCGTGCATATGTATAACTGAATCCCTTTGCTGTGCACCTGAAACTAATACCACATTGTAAATCAACTATACTCCAATATAAAATAAAATTTTTTTAAAAAAACCAGAGAAACAAAGAACAGGGAGACATTCAAAGGGCAAGGGAGACACACTGGGAGAAGCACAGACTTCTCTCCCTGGAGAAGGAGAAACCCAACAAGAGACCCCAATACACTCATAGCCCCAGGGCCATTTTATAGGAAAAGTAGGTGGTTGGACCTTCATTGTTACAAAGAAAAAAACGTTTGGTTCAATGTCATTAGTGTCTTGAGGGGCTGTTGGTTGAGTGCCTGGTCCCAGAACAACAGATTGTCCCATTAAACTTTATTTTAAAATCACTTAAGTATTTTACCAGGAATGTTTATGTCTTCCCAGGAAGAAATCATTAAAAAAAATAATAATTTTCCACGATGTCTTGTAAAATCAGGTTGGGGATCATTTGGCTTCTCTTGGAATGTGAACCTCTAAAAATTGCTTTTGTTCATTTACACCAAGGACCTAGAGTTGAGACAATGTCTAGTCATGGGCTGTCTGAAAGCTTGCTCTTTGGAATCATATCAATAGTGAGAATAGGGCATCCCACTCTTGTCTGGAGGATCTAAGTCACTTTGTCACAGATACAGAAGGCCAACTGTACCACACCATTCGATATAAGGGACTTGCACATTTGCCAATTTTGGTATCCATGGGGGTCCCGGAACTAACCCCCTGTGGATACCAAGGGAAGACTGTGACTCTCCCTGTGTTTGGGGAGACAGCCAGTACTCCCTCTGCAGTCCTCTACCCTTACCTACAGCAAATCAATAAAACCCAACTTTGCCAGACTTCTAGTATATTCTAGTATATTCAGGGGAGAGACTCAGGGAGCCACTCAGAGACAAGGAAGATGTTGAGACTCAGTGATAACAAAGAGAGAGAGAGAGAGAGATCTGGAGAGACTTTCAGAGATACATTGGGAGATACAGAATTGAAATGGAGTGTCTGTCAAAGAAAAATGGTCACTTAGATGCACTCGAAGATTCTAGGAGATCGTGGAGGTGGAAACAGATGAGGGGAGCAAGGGAGCATTAGAGAGGGGAGAAATGTACAGGGAGAAGGGCAGAATCTCTCAGAACAGGGAAACACCAAGAAAGGGGAGAAACAGGCAGAAAGAAAAGCTCAGACTCAAGGAGAGAACTTGGTTCAGTTATTCCTCACATTGAGGTCTCCTGAATGTCTGGCTCAAGCTGAGCGAAACTGGAGACCCAGAGGTGAGTCCTCAGTCTGGTTGGCGGGGGAAAGAGGTGCAGACATCAGGGCTAAAACAAGGAGAGGTACAGGGATTGCCAGGAGCTCATGGGAGAGAGAAGCCAGGAATACAGGGACTCGGAGGCACACTTTACTGTGAGGGTCCCCCAAATAAGACCTCTCCACCCTGGGGCCCATTCCTAATTGTTTCTGTAGGATTGGTAGACGCTTACTTGTCCCTTGAAGGCGTGCACACCCTCTGGGGATTTTGTAGAGTCAGCTGCCAGTTATCCTAAGAGTTAGAAACTGGTATCACCCTTCCCAAATGTGTGACCTCAGGCTCAAACCTAAACTCTTCTGGGCTTCTCTTTTTTCATCTGTAAATTGTGGTTGAAAATAGTTCCTCCCTCACTGTGAAGATCTAAGAAAAGATACATGTGGGGACTTCCCTGGCGGTCCAGTGGTTGACTCTGAGCTTCCACTGAAGGGGACACAGGTTCAATCCCTGGTTGGGGAACTAAGATCCCACATGCTGCACAGCCAAAAAAGAAAAAAAAAAAAAGATACACACACCCCAATGTTCATAGCAGCATTATTTACAATTGCCAAAATACGGAAGTAACCTAAGTGTCCATCACATGAATGGGTAAAGAAGAGGTGGTATATATATACAATGGAATACTACTCAGCCATAAAAAAGAATGAAATTTTGCCATTTGCAGCAACATGGATGGATTTGGAGGGCATTATGCTAAGTGAAATAAGTCAGACAAAGAAAGACAAATACTGTATGATATCACTTATATGTGGAATCTGAAAAATACAACAAACGAGTGAATATAACAAAAAAGAAGCAGACTCACAGATATAGAGAACAAACTAGTGGGTCCAGTGTGGGGAGGGAGGGCAAGATAGGGGCAAGAAGTTAAGAGGTACAAACTATTAGGTATAAAATAAGCTACAAGGATATATCTTACAACAGGGGAACATAGCCAACATTTTATAATAACTATAAAGGAGTATAACCTTTATAAATTGTGAGTCACTATATTTTACACGTGTGATTTATATAGTATTGTCAGCAACTATACTTCAGTTAAAAAAAGAAAAGACCCGGGCTTCCCTGGTGGCGCAGTGATTGAGAGTCCGCCTGCCGATGCAGGGGACGCGGGTTCGTGCGCCGGTCTGGGAAGATCCCACATGCCGCAGAGCGGCTGGGCCCGTGAGCCATGGCCGCTGAGCCTGTGTGTCCGGAGCCTGTGCTCCGCAGCGGGAGAGGCCACAACAGTGAGAGCCCCGCGTACCGCAAAAAAAAAAAAAAAAAAAAAAAAAAAGAAAAGATCCAATGAGTTCACACATACAAAGAGTTTGGGAGAGGACCTGGCACAGAACAATTGCTCAGGTGTTGTGCTCTCAGGGAGGTGGCTATCACTATTTCATCGTCATCTGTGACTCCTTCCTCCTCTTGCTACTTTCTCCCAATTCATTACTAAGCCCTGATGAATTAACCTCTGCAACCAGTCCACTTTTCCCTCATCACGCCCTCTGCCCCGGGTCAGGCTGCAAGTGTTCAAATCCTGACCCTGCTATTTCCTTGGCTAAGTGACCTTGGATAAGTCTTAGTGCCTCATTTTTATCTCTGTACAATGGAGATGATAGTAGCGCCTCCTCTTGAAAAACTGCTGTCAGCATTAAATGAATGAACATATATAAAACACTCAAGACAGTTTCTGACATATATCAGATGCTGTAATTAATAACATAATTATCATATAATTATCGATATCATATAATAATATAGTTATCATATAATTAGAATAGTACTTTTTAATACTTACTAATATAATTAATATATAACAGCCGCCTCACTGGCTTCTGTCTTCCACTCTA
The DNA here is from genome assembly GCF_000442215.2 of Lipotes vexillifer. NCBI lineage: Eukaryota > Metazoa > Chordata > Mammalia > Artiodactyla > Lipotidae > Lipotes > Lipotes vexillifer. The sequence goes on along the minus strand of NW_006786304.1, from coordinate 2,961,781 downwards.
CCTCCCTGTAATCCATTTTCCACGAGGCAACCAGTGAACCTTTTAAAATGTCAATGAAGACACTGAAGAGTCAAAGCAAATAAATTCAACTTGTGCGTCTTGTTTAAGTACTGACTGAAACAAACCAAGTGTAATAAAAAGATTTTTATGGGATATGAGGTCTGGCATATAGCTTCAAAATCATCTGGGAGGAGTGAGTGGGGAAATGAGCCCAAATAATCCTTCCGTATAACTCCCACGGCTCCCAGGGTTCGCCAGACCTTGTGGATTATAAGACTGAAGATCCACCCATGCGGGGTTGGTTTATGGGCACTTCACGGTCATTCCTGTACGGGGCGGGAAGGTGCACCATCACTTCCCGGGGGAAGGGTGCCAAGCAAGCCACCCCGGGCCTATCACCAGGAGCTCCAGCGGGGAACAAGGGGGCCCGGGCACCTGGAGATCGCCGCCTTCCCGGCCCCAGGGTCGTAGCATTGGGGTGGGAGGGGCGGAGAATCCTGAATCACCCTGCGGCGTAGAGTGCCGGGCGCTGTGCAAATAACGTGACTTTTACTGGGCATCAGCTCGCTCTGAACCCGTCCCGCTCCCTCCCTCTCTCGAGGAAATAGCTAGCCTTTACTTGCCAGCGCCTTGAGGGGTAGAATAGGCAGCGGGCTCTTGAAACTGATTCGGGAGACGGAACTCAAGCTCCGAGCGGAATTCTCGAAAGAACGGGGACATACAAAAGGGAAGTTGTCTCAGAAATCTCTTGAATTAGGTTTCCCCGTGTTAACTCCTGCACGTGCTTGACTCCAGTCAGCCACCGTAGGCCCTGCAAGCCTTGGCACAATTTCCTCCAGTCCCTCGGCCCGTGTTGCTCACCAATTGGCTTGCCTTGCGCACCCAACCCCTCCTTCCATTCCGTCTCCCCCGCTGCAGCCTCCGCGGGCCGGACTGCGCATGCGAACTAACGCCCCCAGCGGCCCGGCGGAGGAGGAGGGAATGGAAATGAGGCTGGGCCCAGCAGCTAGCGCGCGCTCCCTCTCCTGCCCTCCCATCGCAGGGCGCGCGCCGGGCGGTGCAGAGTCCGAAGGCAGTGCCGCAGTGGCCGCGGCCCCCGAGGGAGGGGCCCGGAGCCCCGCCCCCAGGGGGGGGCCGCCCGCAGGTGAGGGGGCAGCGGTCCGGGCACAGACGCCAGGGTCTTCGGGAAGTAGGCTGGGGGTGCTGATCGCCAGAACTCCCGGAACGGGGGAGGGTCCTGATGCATAGGTTCTGGAGGGGATGCAGGGGCGCCTGAGCCTTGGGAGGGTGCATTGGTGCCCGAATGCCATGATCCCAAGGGGTGCGTGGAGGCTCGGACGCTTGGGACCTCGAGGGAGAAGTCCATTAGGGGGGGTCTCTGAATCGCGACATACGAGCCACGCTCTTTTTGTGTCTTCCTCCAGGTCTCCCCTCTACCCTCCACGGCTCCAACTCTACGCAGGGGTTGATATTTAGTGACAAGAAGAAGGCAGTTCACGCGGCGTCAATGGACTGAGACTAAGCCAAGAGCCGGGTAAAGCTACCTCTTCGACGTGAATCCTGCCCACTCAGCTCGTAGGCCCCTCCCCTGGGACAGAGTTGCTGAGCAACCGACTTTGGGTCTTATTAGTATAGCTCCACCCATCCCCGTCTTAGGTTCCTCGGGCGGTTCCGCCCACTCTGGACATAGGCCCCGCCTGCTCCGCGCTCTGGGGCGGCGGGGAGTTAGTTATAGAGGCCCCGCCCACTCCGCTCGAAGGCTCAAACGCTGAGGCTAAGTTCCAAACAGACTGCTTCTGGGTCTAGTTTGCATAACCCCGCCCATTGTGCCCTTAGGCTCCGCCCACCCTCACCTTATAGGACCCCAGACTTAAATAGACCTTGCTCCTAAACACACTGACCCTTGATTGTTAGGCTCTCAGCCCTTCCCCCAACAGCCTGATAAACACCGGCGTCGCCCCCTCTCCCACCCTAGGCCCTCCCTCTAGGTTTCGGAGCCAGCAAGATGCTGGAGCGAGATGCTGAGTCTGTGGCCCGGGGCACCGATCCTAGTCCCACTGGCAAGGAGCCTGTGACCAAAGGAGAAGGTGAGGGCGGCTCCACCTGTGAGTAGGGGGCATTCTCCAGGAACTGGGGCCAAGAGAATCATGTTGAGGGAATCTCAGGGTGAAGTTTTGAAGGCCCAGGGTGATAACCATTTTGGATCCCCAAGAACACCAAGTTCTGTGGAATCCTCCAGGTTGTCTTGGAGGGACCCCTCATTTCTAGGGGAGATGACATGCGGGATTTCAGGGTGATCACTCGGGAAGATACTAGAAACGGACACTTTAGTAGCTTTGGGGAAGCCTTAGCTCTGGGGTTCCAGCGAGGTAACCCTTTGGAGCCCCGTAGGATGATGCATGGCAGGGGGTGAGAAGCAGGAACATGCCATTTGGGTAATCTCAGTACGACCCCTGAGGTGTCCAGATACACTAGAATGTCAAGGTCGAGGGGAAGCCTGGTGTAGACTCAGGGCGTTGGCTGCTTCCTGGAGCCCACCAACCCTCCTGTCCCCTAGCTCCCTACCAGGGCTCGCCGCAGAAGCCCAACCAGTCGGTTCCAGGGCCCGCCACATCCGCGGGGGCGCCTTCCCGACCCCGCCGGC
>NW_006786304.1:2947677-2959127 GCF_000442215.2 Lipotes vexillifer | reverse complement strand
CGCCCGCCCCGCTGCCCCGACTGTGACAAGGCCTTCTCGTACCCGTCCAAGCTGGCCACGCACCGGTTGGCACACGGCGGTGCCCGCCCCCACCCATGCCCCGACTGCCCCAAGGCCTTCTCCTACCCCTCCAAGCTGGCAGCCCACCGCCTCACGCACAGCGGCGCCCGTCCGCACCCGTGCCCGCACTGCCCAAAGGCCTTCGGCCACCGCTCCAAGCTGGCAGCCCACCTCTGGACCCACGCGCCCACCCGCCCCTACCCGTGCCCTGACTGCCCCAAGTCCTTCTGCTACCCCTCCAAGCTGGCAGCCCACCGCCATACGTACCATGCCACCGACGCCCGTCCCTATCCTTGCCCGCACTGCCCCAAGGCTTTTTCATTCCCCTCCAAACTGGCCGCCCATCGCCTATGTCACGACCCCCCGACAGCGCCGGGCAGCCAGATCACCGGCCGGCATCGCCGCTCCAGCTGCGGCCAGGCGTTTGGCCAGAGACGCCTCCTACTCCTTCACCGACGCAGCCACCACCAGGCTGAGAGCCCGGGGGAGCGGGAGTGAACCCTCCCTTTGGCTCACTGGCTCCCTGTGCTGCCAGCCCCGGTCAATAAAGAGGTGGCATCTCTGAGCCAGGCTGTATGGACTTGCCTCTTCCAGGTAGCCGGAAGGGAGGTTGGCCCCCGCACTGGGCTCAGACTTAGCAGGAGGAACTCGTTTCTGGGAGGGGAAAACATTGCCCACAGAGTTAGCACTGGGCCCCAAACCATGGACCTGGAGGTGTGGCTTGGAAGCCCTGGCTCTGGTTTTTCACACCTCTTCATATGGCAAAGGTTAAACGTCTGCTAGCATCCTGTGCTGCTGAGGAGTGTGGCGAGACAGGCTCTCCTCGTTGTTGTGAGTTTAAACGAGTGCCTCCGCTTTGGCCATTGAGTGTATGTACAAAAAATTTTAAATGCACGTGTGCTCATGTCAACTATTCCACTTCTAGGAATTTATCCTATAGATAAGCACGTGTAAAAAGGTATCAGATTAAGGATGTTCACTGCAGTGCGATGGCAGTGGCCAAAGATGGGAAACAACCCGAGTGCCCATCAATAGGGGACCAGCTAAGGAATTTACAGTACAGCCAGAGAATGGAAGATGTACTGACATGGAAGTATTCCCAAGATAAGCTAAATCATAAAAGCAAGAACAAGGGGTGTATACCAGTAGAGTAAAAAAAATTTTAAGGCCAAGCATTGGAGCCAGCCCTGACCCACTAAGGAGCCACAGGGCCTTGGACAAGCTTGTCACTTCTCTGAACTCAGATGCCTTATCTATAAAATGGGAGGGTTTTTTTTTTTTTAATTTGGCCATGCTGCGGGTTTTTAAATATGGCTGTGGCTTGCGGGATCTTAGTTCCCTGACCAGGGATCGAACCAGGGCCTCGGAAGTGAAAGCACCAAGTCCTAACCACTGGATCGCCAGGGAATTCCCAAATGGGAGTATTATAAGGCCTTTACAAGCATCTTCTCAGGCAAAGATGGTTCCCCTCTTGGAGCCCGTTTCTCCAGCTATAAAACAAGGATGACTGAGCTAACATTGGACTGCTCTTCGTTCTACAGATATGAATTAAGCAGGTACTGTGTGCCGGGCCCTGCACAGGGTGTTCGGAACGCAGCAGTGAACAAGACAGACCTGGTCTAGTGAGGGAGGTGGACACCAACCAAGTAGTGGCAAACACAAAGTAAAGAAGCCAAGTCCACTTTGAGCAACAAGTAGGGGAGCCTTGCCTCCCTTCATACCAAGAATTATTACAAAGCTGTAGTAATAGGACAGTGGTGCTGGCTTGGGAATAGGCTAGTGGGAGGGCACTGAGAGCTCAGGAACAGACCTGCGCTTATGAGGTGCTAATTAGGAGGTGGTCCCCACCTGTAGATCAGAGGTTGGCAAGCTTTTCCTGTAAAGGGCCAGACAGTAGATCTGTTTAGATTTTGCAGGCCATACTGCGTCTGCCACAACTACCCGGCGCTGCTGCTGTAACGCAAAGGCAGACACATGCATTGTGATATGTGGACGAGCGTGGCCATGTTCCAATAAAACTTTATTTACAAAAACAGTAGGTGAGGGCTTCCCTGGTGGCGCAGTGGTTGAGAGTCCGCCTGCCGATGCAGGGGGCACGGGTTCGTGCCCCGGTCCGGGAAGATCCCACATGCTGCATGCTGCGGAGCGGCTGGGCCCGTAAGCCATAGCCGCTGAGCCTGCGCGTCCGGAGCCTGTGCTCCACAACCGGAGAGGCCACAACAGTGAGAGGCCCGCGTAACGCAAAAAAACAACAACAAAACAGTAGGTGGGCTGGATTCTGCCTATGGAGTGTAGTTCGCCAGCCCCTGCTGTAGATGAGTGGGGAAAGGATAGCTAATCTGTGAATGAGCTGAGCGATAGGGAAGAAAATTAAATGAGACCCTGTGGTAGGCAGAATAATGGTCCCCCAAAGATGTCCACATCCTAATCCCCAGAACCTGTGTGTTGGCTTCCACACAGCAGAAGGGACTTGGCTTATGTGATGAAGGATCAGCTCTTAAAATGGGAGATTATCCTGATTATTCCAGTGGGCCCAGTGCAATCACAAGGGTCCTTACATGGGAAAGAGGGAAGCAGAGGAGTCAGAGGAGATGTGCCAATGGAAGCAGAGACTGGAGTGATGTGGGACCACGGGTCAAGGAATGCAGTCAGCTTCTAGAGGGTAAAAAAGGCAAGGAAATGGGTTCTCCCCTAGAGCTTCCAGAAGGAACACAGCAAAATAAAAGTTTAAATCAGTAGATAAATAAAATGAAAAATAACATTAAAATAATTTAAAAAGACAGAAGGACAACAGCCTGGCCAGCACCATGATTTCAGCCCACTCAGACTGATTTTGGACTACCGACCTCCAGGACTATAAAATAAATTTGTGTTGTTTAAAGCCTATGATTTTGGTAATGTGTTACAGCAACATAGAAACGAATGAGGCTCTCCACCTCACAGCATACACAAAAATTAGTTTCTAGTGATTTAAGATCTAAGTCTGAAACACAAAACTCTACAGCATTTAGATGGAAATAAAGGAGAATCCCTTAGTAACCTCAGAGGCAGAGAAAGTATCTTTAAGACACAAAAAGTACAGATCATAGAGGAAAAGACTGGTAAATTTGATCATAAGCAAACCAAGATACAACGATGATAGAGAGACAGTGTTATGAGGGTAGACCTGGCAAATACGGTTAGATATAGAGGGTGAGGAAAGGCCTTCCTGAGGAGCTGTTGTTCAGAGCTCAGATCTGAAAGCTGTGGAGGATGGAATGAGAGATGGTTTGTGGAACTCCAGCATGAGGCTGGAACCAAGCAGACAAATGGAAATCAGGGGGCCTCAGGACTGCAGGCTGCTCAGCAAGGCCCTTGGGGGAGAGGGAGGGGCAGCAGAGGGGCAGGCTCCCTCCCCCAAAGCCAGCAGTATGGCTTGTGTCCATATTTACTGTGGAGCTGCCCCAGAAGATTTCCTCCAAAGCGACCCCACCGCCATCAACGTTTCAAGGACACAAACTCATCTGGGGGGTGTCCATCTGGTCCAACCTTACTTTGTCCAGATGGGAAAGCTGGGTGCAGGAGGGATGGGATTTGCCCGCAACCAAGCAAGGGACAGTGCTGAGTCAGGGTGGATCCTGGGTTTTCCTGGTACCCTGCCCGACACCCTGCTACTCCTTGCACTTGTCCTGCCTGAAGACCTCTGCACTTGCTTTTCCTCTGCCTGGAATGGTTCCCCCAGAACCTCCCTTACTTCTCCCAAGTCCCTGCAGACAGGTGAGTCCTCTGAGACACCTTCCCTGATGACCCGATCACTCTCATCCCTGTATAACACTGCCTGGCTTTTTCTGCTCACACAGCATTTATCGCCACCCCACACTGCGGGACACTTGCCGTCTCTCTCCCCCAGCAGAATGTCAGCCCCGTAAGAGCGGGGGACTCGTGTCTGTTTTTTCACTCTGCAGCCCCACTGTCTCACACGTGGTGGGTGTGGTTGGCAGAATAATGGCCTCCCAAAGATGCCCACATCTTAATCCCTGGAACCTACAGATACGTTATGTGGCAAAGGTTGAATTAAGGCAGCATAAGGAATGAAGGTTGCTAAGTGGCTGGCTTTAAAACAGGAAGATTATCCCAGGTTATCCGGCTGGGCTCAGTGTAATCACAGGAAGAGTCAGTGTCAGAGTGACACAGCGTGAGACAGACTCAACTGGCCGTTGCTGGCTTTGAAGATGGAAGGGGCGTGGGTCGTGGGCAGCTGCTAGAAGCTGGAAAAGACAAGAACGCGGATTCTCTCCCGGAGCCTCCAAAAGGAATGCATCCCTGCCTACACCTTTTTTAAAATAATTAATTAATTAATTTGTTTTTAGCTGCGTTGGGTCTTCGTTGCCGCGTGCGGGCTTTCTCTAGTTGTGGAGAGTGGAGGCTACTCTTTGTCGTGGTGTGCGGGCTTCTCACTGCAGTGGCTTCTCTTGTTGTGGAGCACTGGCTCTAGGCACACGGGCTTCAGCAGTTGTGACTCGCAGGTTCTAGAGCGCAGGCTCAGTAGTTGTGGCTCGCGGGCTCTAGAGCGCAGGTTCAGTAGTTGTGGCGCACGGGCTTAGTTGCTCCGCGGCATGTGGGATCTTCCTGGACCAGGGATTGAACCCGTGTCCCCTGCAGTGGCAGGCAGATTCTTAACCACTGTGCCACCAGGTAAGTCCCCCTGCCTACACCTTGATGTTTAGCCCAGTGAGACCCATTTTGGACTTCAGACCTCCAGACCTAGAAGGTTATACCTTTCTTTTGTTTTAAGACACTAAGTTTGTGGTCATTTGCTACCTAGCTCTGACCCTGCCCTTTGCCCTTCGACCCCTTCCTGACCTCCCCCGGATGAAGTCCAAGCTTCTCAGCCTGCCGTTCACAGTGCTTCTGGACAGCCCTGTCCCGCTTTCTACAGCGAGGGAAAGGTTCTCCATTGGTGCTGTCCAGCCCAGGAGCCAGTGAGCACTTGAACTGTGGCCAGTGTAACTGAGGAATTGAATTTTTCCTTTTGTTTCACTGTCCTTAAGTTTATTTCATTCATTTATTCATTCATTTATTTATTATTTATGGCCGCGCCGCGAGGCATGTGGGATCTTAGTTTCCCAACCAGGGATCAAACCCGGGCCCCCTGCAGTGGAAGCGCAGAGTCCTAACCACTGGACCACCAGGGAATTCCCTGTCGTTAAGGTTAAATAGCCACCTGTGTCCAGTGGCTACTGCACTGGACGGCACAGCTGCCAGGACTGTGCCCACCTTTCCAGCTTGGTCTGCCCCTAAAGCCTCGTCACCAGAGGGGCCGTGCTCCTTCAACTGCCCCCCGGGCACCAGGCATGGCCCACACCATGGCCCCATCCCACCTTCTACCCTGATCCTCTAACGCCTAGTTCAGTTCCCACCTTAAATGTGGTGGATCCTTGAAGGGGGTTCAGGATTTGGGGGGGGTGATTAAAATGCCCCTTCCCCCAATTCTACCTCCCAAATGAGGTGATATCAAACCAGGCTGGTGACAGTTTCACAGCTACCTCTGAGAGCCCTGGAGAAAGGGAGATGTCCCTGGCCCAGAGAGCTGAGACTTAGAGAGAGAGAGGCCTATCCCATGAATATGCCAGTCCCCAGTCCAGGACCCCCAGACGGACAACCGAGACACAGGAATGGGCTCCAGGAGGGTCAGAACCAGCTGAGGGTGGTGCTGTCAGATGCCTAATTCCCTGCCACCTGCCACCAAAGGGGGGAGGGGCCCCGAAGGAGTGACAAAGAGCTCCTTCCCTACCAGACCCCAGATAGAGAGCCCTCCGTTCTTTCCAGGACCCCAGCGCAGGAGTCATTAGGCAGCCCAAAGACCCGGCCTTCAGAGGGGAAGCAAAACCAAACATAAGACAGAAAGCTGGGAACCTGTTGTGGGTTCTGGGAGACACGGGTGAGAGGGGCAGCTGCTCCAAACCAAGTCACCTTTATTAATAAACTCATGTGTGTGAGAGCACACACTTCATGCCTGGGGCACCACCCCATAGAGCTGGTGGGGAAGTAACTTCTGCTTCTCGTTGCAACTGTAGATCCAGCGGGGACGGACGAACACCAAGGAGGGGTTGTCCATCAAGGCCTGCAGGGTGGGGTGGGGTGCATGCAGGAACGTGTGAGCCAGGAGGGGGTCAGGGGGATGCTAGGGCAGGTTTGGTCTCCCTCTCCCTGCCCCTTCAGGACTTACCTCCTCAAAGCTGGGGTCCCACTCCTGTGCCGTGATCACAAACTGTACCCGGTCGCTCATATAGTCCTCAAGCTCCCTGGCAGGAGAAGAAAAGAGGCAGAGAATCGGTGTCCCCTCTCTTGACACCCTACTCCCCAACCATCCTCAGAGGCCATTCTCCATCCCCACCTATGTCCCCTATAGGCCGCCTGTGGGTCCCCCACTCTCCCACGTGCCACGCTCGCCACAGCCCCGAAACCGACGGCTCCCGCAGGCGCTAGTCCTTTCAGAAGAGGTGGAGCCTCGCTTTAGAAAAGAGGAACCCAAGGGGAAGCTAGGCATCCAGGGCTGCCCAGCAGAGTGAGCAGGTCTGGCATGGAACTCCACAGCCTGTGCCCAGCCTGGGGGTACAACTTTCTCCATCCTCCCGATGGCCCTTCTCCCCACGACCTACCACGCCTCCTCCCCTGCCTCCCCTGTCCCCGGAGACTGACCCGTTGAAGGCTGTGACATAACGGCTGAGCGTCCGCCGCTCGTCCCCCGGGAACTCTCCGTACAGAAAGAAGTGTTTGCCCTGGAAAAAGTCTGCAGGGGAGATGGCGGGAGAGCCAAGCGTGAGGCCCCTGGAGTCCCAGGGCACCAGCCAGGAGCCATAGAACACGCAGAGGCAGGACAGCAAGGCCGGCGCAGCCACCGGAGGGGGAAAGGGGTGTCCGTGTACAGCCTGGCACAGGAATAATTCATGACAAGCAGTGGTTCCCGGCCAGGCCCATCTGAGCATCTGGGGAGTTTTGCTTCGTTTTGTTGCAAGAATGATAAAAGACACAATTACTATTATTGCAACATGTTTCTTACACCAGGTCAATCACTTCATTAGCTTGGCCTGGCTTGGAAATTTCACATCCTACCACTTCCTCGCCATGGCTGTCCCACTCCTTTTTAATCAGCGCCTTCTCTGGCTCTGACCTTCAGGGTGGTTCTTCGTTCCAGTTTGACATGATTTGCCATCAAGTTGCCAATGCCATGTTTGGGGCTTTGGAGGATCAAAGTACTTTCCTGCCCAGCACCCATGAGGAACCGAGCAGAAACGGCTTCCTCCAGTGGCCACCGACCCTCACCTCTGCTCAGACCCTCTGACTGCCTGGCTCTCCCTTCCTTCTCTCTGTTTTTTTTGGCCTCACCGTGCAGTATGTGGGATCTTAGTTCCCTAACCAGGGATCGAACCCGCGCCCCCTGCAATGGGAGCACAGACTCCAGAGTCTTAACCACTGGGCCGCCAGGGCAGTTCCCCTCTCCTTTCATTCTTGACCTGGCCCTGACCCACGCCCCCCACAATCATGTCTGGGGTGACGAATAACAATGCTGGCATCATGTAGGTCCCAACAGAGATCAGCGCCCACAGCACCTGTGTTCCCCAGGCCCCACCACACACTGACAAAGCTGAACCCGGGGGGTGGAGCCTGGGCACCTGCAGATTTTAAAAGCCCCTGGGTGATCCTGAAGCCTAGGGAGTGGGAGGCCCCCGGCGTGAGGGAGTGGAAAGCCAAAGGGGGTCTCGCCTGGGGCTGGACTGTGATGGAAGCGGTCACAGCAGAAGTCAGGACAGGGACAGAGAGGGAGGCCAGGAGAGGAGGCTGAAAGGAAGGGAACAGGCCTAAGAGGACAAGGAGGTGGCAAAGGCCAGGGACTCAGGATGAGGAGCCTGGAAGACAAGTCACAGGGGGCAGCAGCCAGCCCAGGGCCGGCTGGGGCAAGTCACGGCAGAGAAGTAACAGGGCTAAATCCCACATCAGGAGGGAGGATTTCCCACCTGGGAGCTCGGGAATCGGCAGATTGGGAGACTCCGGGGGACCTTCATTGTCCGTGTTCTCATCCGTGGATCCTGCGTACGGGTCCTTGCCATTCTCGCCAGAGGGCGGCCTTTGTTCCTTCTGCTCAGCCACCCTGAAGAGGCCAAGAGGGGTGGGGTAGGAGCATGCAGACCAGATGCCCCTCCCCGCAAGGCCAGGGCCACCCTGACCCCCAGCCCAAACCCTACCTTCTCAGCTCATCCTCGGTGTCCCCAGAATCTTCTGCCCCATTGTCCTGTCCTTCTGTGAATGGAAGCTTAGTCAATGCGAGGCCCATGCCTTCTCGTCTGGGAAGACCAGTAACCTTTCCTCCCAGACTCATGCCTGAGCACAGATGCAGGCATTCCAACCAGCAGGCTCAGTGGCCCTCCAAATCCAGTTAGGGGTTGTGGGGGGTGGGACAGCCACCCTCTACCCCAGATCCATTGCCTGGAATCCAGCCCCTCCCCCCTCAGACCCACAGTCTGGGCCCCCGGCCCCTCCTCCCTCAGACCCAGAGTCCAGGCCCCCAGCCCCTTCCCGCTCAGACCCAGGATCCAGGCCCCCGGTCCCTCCCCCCTCAGGCTCTGACCTGACTGCTCCCCCTTGGTGTCAGTATCTTCCTGGGGCCTTGGTGAGGGTAGTTTGGTCTCTTCTGGGGTTGGGGGTCTCTGGGGTGAGCTAGGTCCTGCTGCCTGAGATGGCTTGGCTTTGGTCTGGGGGCGCTGAGGAGGGAGGGTGGGTCAGCAAGGACGGAAGGGGCAGCACGGGTGTGAGCGTGGGGGGCGCCTGCAGGAGGCAGGAGTGGAGAGTTTGGGTACCATGACACACCCATGTCCCCCCCCCACTCCAACCTCCCCCGCCTGGGCCGGGGGCATCAGACCTTTCGGGGAGGCTTGGGGGCTTCATCCCCACTGCTGCCGCCATGACAGCCCCCCTCGTCCTCGCTGCTCGAGTCTGGCCCAGCCATGAGGTACCTGGGGGAGGAATCAGGCCTCAGACAAACAGCAGATGTGTCTTCCGGGGCAGGTGGGGAGGGGGCTTAGGAAGCAACAGGCACTGGCTACTTATTCAGTATTTACTAAATACTCAGGGTGGCAATCGTGGCCCCTCTCCTAGCCCGTCCTCCTCCCAGCTCCGGAAGAGCCCCAGAGACCCCCAGCCACCCATACCGGAGACCAGAGCACTTCCTGGCTTCCCTTCCCTCTTCGGGAAGAAATGACTCATTTCAGAAAAGGAACAACAAAAAAAATCAGAAATAACTCTCCCCTTTGACTATCAAAGTCAGTTTCTCATTAGGCGCTGAGTGCCCCTGCAGCTCCTCTGGGCAGACACCAGGCTGACCCCAACCCTGGCTCCTCCGCCCAGGCACGCTCTCTGCCTCTGTTCAGCCTGGCAAACCTGTTCTCTTCCTTGAAGACCCCTAGCTCACAGCGGTCCTCCCCTTGGGCCTGCCTCCAAACTGCTTTAGTGCTAAGTCCGGCCCCTCATCAAAGTCAGAGGCCTTCGAGGGCAGGACCCGACGTCCGGGGCCAGCATTGCACAGCCCAGCCTGGCGCCAAGCAGGGGCTTCGGGTGAAGGAATGTGAACGGGCGCTCTCTGCCCTGAGGCTTTGGGAATGCTGTGTCTCCAGCCGTAGTGTCCTTTTCCTTCGCTAAGCAGACTTCCCAGAGCCCTGCACGGACCGCCCCCCCTGCCCGCCCCCTGTGTCTCCCCGCCCTGCCCCTCCTCCTCTGGGAAGTCTGCTGACTCTGGGCCAGAAGGGACTGGGCTGATTTCTCTCCAGATCCCTGACACTGCCCAGCATGGGGACAAGGGGCAGGGTCGGGGTGTGTGTGTGTAAACTACATGCGTGCAGTGAGGCCTCACCTCCGAGAGGGCAGCCGCCGCCGCATGCGGTGACAGTCCAGCACCCGCTCTTTCCGCACGATTCGGCCTCCGAGGCCTAGGACCTGGCTGTACTTGGGGGTGTTGGCAAAGGCGCAGCTGGCAGGGAGCAGAATGGAGGGTGTCAGCCCGGTGTGATCTGAGAGGTGAAGGGCAAAGAGAGACAAGGGGCACAGAGAGAGAGACAGGGAGAGACACGGGGCAGATGTGGGAGAAGCAGAAAAGACACAGGGAGGCCGAGGGGAAGACTTTAAGAGTCAGAGGGAAGAAGAGAAAGAGAACAAGAGGCAGAGGATACAGAGAGGCGAAGCAACAGAGAGAAGGCAACACGGAAGAGACGAAGGGAGGCAGAGGAGAGGCAGCGGGGAGCGTGGGGAGGGGGCGCAGGCCTACATGAGGTGGGTGCTGTCTGGAGTCCAGTCTGGCCGATACTTGGCCCCCAGCTCCAGGGCCTTGTCCCGGAGCTCCGAGCGGAAGGGGTTCTGGAAGCCGCTCAGCACCACCACCACACCCTGGAGGATCTTCCCCAGCTCCTGCGGGCCTGTGCGGGGGGCCCTGGGCTCAGCGCCTTCTCCTCGGAGCTTCCCTGGCGCCGCCCCCCTTGCTGCGGCAGGGACAGGGGCAGTGGCCGGGGTAGGGGTGGGAGCTGGCACTGGGGGGGGCCAAGGAGTGGATTCAGTCAGTAGGTGTAGGGCTACACTCCAAGCCCTTCCCCCCTCAGACCCAGGATCCAGGCCCCCGGCCCCTCCTCCCCCAGACCCAGGATCCAGGCCCCCGGCCCCTCCCCGCTCAGACCCAGGATCCAGGCCCCCGGCCCCTCCCCCCTCAGACCCAGTATCCAGGCCCCTGTGGGAACAAGGAATCCAGTTTGCTCACATTTGGGTCTCTTGAGGGCGGGTGGTGAGGGCTGGGTGGACGGTTTGCTGGGGGTCTTCTTTTCTTCGTGGCTCAAATCCAGCTTCCTCTTGCCTCTGGGGGACTCCTGAGGATGAGGGGGTGGGATGGGCCAAGGCCTCCAGCTCACCTCCTCCCTTTCCACCCCACCAGGGTCCGATGATCTCACCTTGGAGGTGCTACCTACTGTCTTGGAGGCCGGAGAGGCAGAGGAGGCTGCACTGGAGGCCTGCAGTGTAGCAGCTGCATAGCTGGGTCCTGCTGGGTCACTGGCTGCGACTGCAGAGGGAGAAAGTGGAGCCAGGTTGAGAGGGCTGGACCCTCAGACCCTTCGGCTCCTATCCATGGGACACAGAGTGTTGTTCCCAAGACCCCAGAGTGACCCAGGAGTCCAGGCCCCCAGCCTTTACTCATTCAGGACCCAGGTTTCCCGCACTCACCTGGGGGGGTCTTGTTGATCCGGCTGAAGAGAGCCCCGGGTCTCAGGGAGCTGGCGCTCTCATCCTCCTCCTTCACGCGGAACTGGCCGAGCTTGGTCACTTTCTAAGGTCCCACAAGGTCAGCGCAGTGGGAGGGCTATCGGGGGGGGGGG
>NW_006786304.1:2947183-2947645 GCF_000442215.2 Lipotes vexillifer | reverse complement strand
GGGGGGGGGGTGGGGTGGTGGTGTGTGAAGAGGTGGGGAGAAGGCTCTGGGCGGTGGCAGGTAGAGCTTACCTGGGATGAGGCCTCGGCCTCCTCTTTGTCTGGGGGGCTGTGAAACCTTACAAAACTCAGGCCATAGGGGGCATCCTGGGAGAGGAGGGGTGGGAATCAGGGAGTGTGGCCAAGGACTAAGGCTTGGCCCCAATCCCTTTTATTTACAGAAACCCCTTTCTGGCTCCTTCCCTCCTATGGACACACCCGCATGATAATGACAAGGATGATAACAGCAAGCTGTCACTGAGCCCTAACTTGGGGTCAGGCTCGGTGCAAAGGCCTTTATGTGCACCAGCTCCTTAAGCCTCAGAGCAATTGGCAAAGGCTGCTGGGTGTCTAAGCAAATCCACTCTGTGTGCCAATCTCCTGCCTGCGGAATGGGAGCGGGGGCTGGGTATCACTTCTGGAA
>NW_006786304.1:2929940-2946874 GCF_000442215.2 Lipotes vexillifer | reverse complement strand
AGCCTCTTTCCCCCTCTGCTGGGTGGATGCAGAGCCATGAGATGAAAGGAGACTGGGCCCGGGATGACTGGCCAAACACCTCCCGGGACAGATCCAGAGGTATAAGTATACCTTTACTGTGTGCTGTCATTATATACTCGGGTCTCGTCACCACAGCTTAGCATCCCTAACTTACAGCAACCCCATAAGGATCAGGAAACTGAAGCCAGAGGTCACACAGCTAAGGAGTGGAGAAGCCAGGTTTTCAACCAGCGTTCTGACTCCAGATCTCGTGATATTAACTCTGAGGCCCAATTCTACGAGGCCCCATCTCCAACAAGTCAGCAGCTCCCCCTCCCAATTCCCCTAAGGTCTTGCAGGTCATCCTTCCTCATCTCCCTCCAGGAAGCAAAGATTCCTATATGGGGAGGACCTCAAACCAATTTCAGAGAACGCAGGGACCCAGCCTCCTTGTAATCCCACGGGGAGACCAACTGTCCGGTCCTCCCAGCCCTCTGGGACTCAACATCGGCCTCTCGCCTCTCTCGTGGCTCAGGACCAAGGACCCCACTCCCACCCTGGGTACCTTGCTGTAGGGCTGGCTGCAGACAATTTTGACGCGGTCCCAGCGCTTCTCTGCTGCTGCCCGGACCAACTTGTCAGGCCCAAAAATGCGAACGCGGTTGGAATTTGAGCCACTGCGACTCTCGGAAGGGGACATGAAAGACGAGGTGACCAGAAGGACCTGGGAAAAGGCACAGAGGATGAGAACCAGGCCTGGCTGGTTTCAGTGACACCTCCTAGGGGCTGGAAGAGGGCAGGGGCCTGAGCAGGGACCAGGCAGTCGCCAGATCCAGCTGTACCTCAACCTGCCTCAGGGCCTCTAGACGCTTCTCATTTCTGGGCCTCCAGTCAGTCCTTCCCTGACACAGGCCCCAGAGGGGTCCTTCTAGTCCCAGATCTGAACCACCCTTCTCTAAATTCTTCCAGAGGCTTCCATATCTGGCCACATGGCAGGAACCCTCAGGACAGGGAGCTTCAGGAACCCTCCCAGCAGAGGATATTCACAATGACTGGCACAATATTCATACACCTTATTGTATTTTTTTTTTTTTTTTTGGCCGTACCACACAGCTTGTGGGATCTTAGTTTCCTGATCGGGGACTGAACCTGTGCCCTTGGCAGTGAAAGCGTGGAGTCCTAACTACTGGACTACCAGGGAATTCCCTCAAACATCTTTTTGAAATGCACAGCTGAGTCAGCAGAAGGGAAGTATGCGAGGCCAGAAATTACCCCTTTTTTTTTTTTTTTTTTTTTTTTTGGCCGTACCACACAGCTTGTGGGATCTTAGTTTCCTGATCGGGGACTGAACCTGTGCCCTTGGCAGTGAAAGCGTGGAGTCCTAACTACTGGACTACCAGGGAATTCCCTCAAACATCTTTTTGAAATGCACAGCTGAGTCAGCAGAAGGGAAGTATGCGAGGCCAGAAATTACAGTGCAGAATCCAAAGAGGTAGGGGAGCTGCACCCATTACTAAGTGACTGTCTCTCAGTTCAAACCCGCCCTCAAAAAACAAACAAACAAAATAAATAAATAATAAAATAAAATAGAAAAAATACAAAAGAAGAAAAAACAAAAAATATTTTTAAAACAGAACAAAACAAAACAAAACACCCACCCTTGGTGGCTCAGCCCTGGGATGCTGGGGACGTTTCTAACCTCCAGCTGCTCCTTGTCAAGCTCTGCCAGCAGGGGGAGCTAGAGAGACAGGCTGGAGGAGGGAGGCGGGACCTGAGCCTTCTTGCAGATCCCCGGAGCAGCAGCTGTTGTTCTTCCCCCAGGGCGGCAGATGAATCCAGTTTGCAGCTTCCCAACACCTGCAGAACTGGCCTCACTGCACCCTCTCAGGGACACACCAGAACCAGCCTGGGAGCTCCCCTTCCTCAGGGTCTGAGTTTCAGCTCCGAGGGCCCCACCTCCAAGCTTCGAAACATCTACCCTTCAGTCATGCCAACCTCTTCTTTTGTTCCTCCAACCCTAAGGGCGGTGACTGCCCCCTGCAGTTGCTTCCGCGTCCTGCCTTAGTCTTCTGGCCTCTCCAGTTCAATACCTCGTTACTAATTCTTTACGTTAATTCTCTCTGTTAAGCTAACTGGTGTGGTTTCAGTCTCCTGGTGGGACCCTGACTGGCACTGATGTTGGTGTTTGCCTCGTTGCTGATTCCAGGTGGCACAGAGCTCGATTTTAAAGGGCTCTAGGTGGTGGAAGCAGGAGAGACCAAGAAAGCAAGCCTGTGCTCCAAGTCAGGAAGAAAGGCATCTTAGGGACCGTGCCACAGAGCAGAGAGCTGGGCCTCTCCAAAGGGCAACACTCTCCGTGGGTAAATTAGGGAGGAATGTGCCTTGTGCGTGAAGAGTCAGTGGGAGGCTTTAGCTCTGGGGGGACAGCAGAGAAAAGCTGAAAAATTCTCTCTGGAGACTCCGAACCGCAGGTCTGTACTCTCAAGGATTTGCAGTAAAAATCCACACTAGTTATCTGTGTGGAAAAACCCAAGGTGAAAATGTGTTAAGTGGTCCCATGTATGTAGTATCACCTGGTGCCGGGGCAAATCCTCTTTGGAGGGACGTACTTCAAACCAGGCCCTCAAAGAATTCCCACAGATACATTCCCCAAAAGCAGAATTAACAACCTCACACACACACACACACACACACACACACACACACACACACGAGGCATAAGGAAACAGGCTGCCATGATTTAGGGTCAGCAGAAACCATAAACTGCAGACTCAGACCCACAAAGACTGCACATATTGACATTATCAAACACACAATATAAAAGTAATTGTGTTTAATAGTCTAAAGAAATAAATGGAGCTATTAACAGTATGACGAAGGAACAAAAACTGACCAGGCAGTTTTGAAAAGCAGTGGAAGAGCTGCGTGCCCAACACTAAGGGATGAACCATGATTGGTCCAAGTGGTCCGATTTCCTCTGCCAGTGGCTGGTCCAAGGATGGGCAATTTGATGTTAAGAGGAAGGCTGCTGGAAGCTTTTGGGAAAGATTTTCCTTCTTCATTAAAGAGAAACAGAGGATGGAAGAAAACCACTGCTTTTCTGCCATTCCACTCCTCCACTTTCTGCTTTGGATGCTACTAGGTGATGGATGGAGCAATAGCAACCATCTTGTAACCATGTGGGCAAAGTCCAAAAGAATCAAGAGGTGCCCAACCAAGCACCCTGGCTTTGTTCAGTTGCCCAATCAACTCTGGGTCTGCCTAATGCTGGACTTCCCTCCTAAGGAAACAATATATATTCTTAGGCAGTAAGCCACCTTGAGTTGGGTGTAATCTGTTACTTAGTCTCTTTTCTAACTGACATGCTGTGAGATTAGAAAACAAAAGCTTTTTGCTGAGAAAAACAGACTGTAACTAGATTATCTCTTGGTGCTCAGCTCTTGATTATGACAAGGAAACAGCAAAGATGACAAAAATTATACAGAAGGGAAGCCAGCTCCCTGGCCTTGACTGCACTTGTTTATAAAAGGGCTGATTCTGAGCCGATGGGAGAGCTGAATTACCATCTAGTGACTAAATGAAGGGGCAGCACAAGCTGTGGTTGGCAGCTAAGGGGGAGCCTCCCTCTGAATATACTCTTCTCCCACTCATTGTGAAGAGAAAACAACTCCAGTTGTTTTATTATCCAATACTGTCTTTAAGGTTCTAGGATTAAACCTTTATTCTCTAGACCGCATTAACCTTGCAAGCTTAGGTTAGAGATCCCCTTCGCAGAATTGGAGGGGTTAAAAAAAAAATGTTGGGACTTCCCTGGTGATCCAGTGGTTAAGACTCCATGCTCCCAAGGCAGGGGGCCCAGGTTTGATCCCTAGTCAGGGAACTAGATCCCACATGTCGCAACTAAGAAGTCCGCATGCCGTAACCAAGACCCAGCGCAGCCAAATAAACAAACAAATAAATAAACAAATATATTTTTTTAATGTTGATGATTTTGTAGAAAATGTCACTAGTTATTAAAATATGTGCCTTTGGCTTCGTTTTCATGGGTGACATCAACATGGACCAGCCCTGCTCGGCCCTTTTTCCTTTTCTTTCTTGACTCTTCCAAGCGTATCTAGTCTCTGGGCAGAAGCCAGACCTTATAAGTCCCAGAGTCTTTAATTCAGTCTTGGCTAGGAGTTATAACAAAACTTCCAGCAGAAGTTTAATTAAAAACCTTGAGAGAATGGGAGACTATTGACATAGGGGTTTTCAGACTCTGAAAAGCTCAAGCCCTAAGCTAACCATTCCACCTTTCTAGGTAGATAAGAATAATAAAGATTCACATGCCCGATTAGATGAAGTTTTAGCTAACAATGCACTTACTCTGTTTCCATAATTATAAAGCAGAATTTTGATCTAAATCTGTTTGCCAAGAAGAACAGAAAACTTTTTTTATAGTCCCAAAGATTGTTGATTTTATTTAAAATTTTAAACAAGGAGGCCATTAGACTGTGACTCTAGTGCCTTAGGTAGCCTAAGTAAACCAACCAAAATCTAAGCCAAAGTTGGTGTACTCAAATCTAAGAAAATGAAATCAACTAATCATGAATAGCCAAGTCACTAGATTTTCCCAAGTAAGGGAACCATTTAAGCTCTAGCCAATTAAATAATTGCTTTGCTTTGCTTCCCTGTTTTCTCTCTAAAAATCTCTGTCCTAGCCCATTGACACAGCACCCCTAATAATTTTTCAGTTTGGGCTGCCTGATTTGAATTGTTTGCTCAAGTAAACTCTTCAAAACATAATGTGCCTTAGTTTGCCTTTTTACAACTTACAGAACTTTTATTTTATTATTATTATTTTTTTGGCCACAACACACGGCTTGTGGGATTTTAGTTCCCCGACCAGGGATGGAATCAGGACCCTCGGCAGTGAGAGCATGGCATCCTAACCACTGGATCTCCAGGGAATTCCCTAGAATATTTAGAATAAGAATGTGTGTTCAAGGAAAACCTCACTGGTTAATATGTACCTTGTAAGGTGGAAAAAGCACTTGACAAAATTCACACACATGCATTTAAAAGACTGGCAATATCAAGTATAAGTAAGGATGGGAAGCAAAAAGAACTCATATACTGCTGAAGGGAATATAAACTGGTACAACCATTTTGAAAAACTGTCCATTTCTAACAAGGTTAAAACATATATCTACCTGAAGACCCTGCAATTCGACTCTTATGTATTTACCTAAAAGAGATCTCTTACACAGAGGCTGGTACAAGAATGTTCACAGCAGCTTTTTTCATAATGTCAGAAAGTGGTGGACTTCCCTGGTGGTGCAGTGGTTAAGAATCTGCCTGCCGGGCTTCCCTGGTGGCGCAGTGGTTGAGAGTCTGCCTGCCGATGCAGGGGTCACGGGTTCGTGCCCCGGTCCGGGAAGATCCCACATGACGCGGAGTGGCTGGGCCCGTGAGCCATGGCCGCTGAGCCTGCGCGTCCGGAGTCTGTGGGACACGGGTTCGAGCCCTGGTCTGGGAAGATCCTACATGCCGTGAAGCAACTAAGCCCGTGCGCCACAACTACTGAGCCTGCGCTCTAGAGCCCACGAGCCACAACTACGGAGCCCATGTGCCACAACTACTAAAGCTTGCGTGCCTAGAGCCTGAGATCCACAACAAGAGAAGCCACCGCAATGAGAAGCCCGCACACCGCAATGAAGAGTAGCCCCCGCTTGCTGCAACTAGAGAAAGCCCGCATGCAGCAACAAAGACCCAATGCAGCCAAAAATAAATAAATAAAATAAATAAATTTATTAAAAAAAAAAAAAGTGGTGGGGAGTTCCCTGGCAGTCCAGTGGTTAGGACTCAGCACCTTCACTGCTGGGGCCTGGGTTCAATCCCTGGTTGGGGAACTAAGATCCTGTAGGCTGCACAGCATGGCCAAAAAAAAAAGCAGCAACAGCCCAGATGCCCGTCAACAAGAGAACGGATGAACAACTTGGGATCTACGCTTACAGTGATACGGCTCAACAATAAGGTGGAACAGACCGCTGACATATATATATGTTAGAACATCGAAAAAACAGTACGTTGAGTAAAGCCAGCCACAAAAAACGAACACATGCTATATAAAATTCCACTTATGTGAAATTCTAGGACAGGCAAGAAAAGAGATCAGTGGTGGCCTGAGCTGAGGGTGGGAGGAGTGACTGCAAAGGAACACGAGGGAACTTTCAGGAAGGCCAGCGATGCCCTACGTCTTGATCTGGGGGACAGTTACGCAGGTGTGTACATCTGTCAAAACGCTGACCTGTGCATTTTGTTATATGCGAAATATACCTCAATTGAAAAAAATTTTTCACTGCAAGAAAACTGATTTGTAGAAAACTGATTTGTTCACTTAAAATTGTAACCTCTCTTTTTCACAGTAGGTTTATTTTTACCCCAAATCATTTTGCTGATTGACCAGCTGGCTCATTATGATCCCACCACTCCGGCTTGAATTCATTCAACTGGTTAAAAAAAATATTGGGCCAATTTTTAAAATTCAGTAAGTCCCCTACATACAAACTTTCAAGTTGCGAACTTTCAAAGATGCGAATGTGCCCCTGTATGCCAGCTGTTGTACTGTACTACTGTACTTTTCAAGGTACTCTACTGGAAGATTAAAAATGTTTTCTTTATTTTCTGTGTTTGTTTTTTATGTATTATTTGTGTGAAAAGTATTATAAACCTATTACAGTACAGTACTATACTATTGTGTTAGTTGGGTACCTAGGCTAACTTTGTTGGACTTATGAACAAACTGGACTTACAAACAGGCTCTCAGAACGGAACTCATTCATACAGTAAGGGACTTACTGTATTTGTAATAGAGCAAAAGGCTCGTAAACATTTGTCACAAATAAAGTAACTAAGAGAGGCACCCCAAGCAATTCGGAATCTCAACTGGCTGCGACATCTCTGAGAAGTTCTGGGACCAGAAGAAAAGGAGTTTTGCTCTCAGGCAGCCACTGAATCATAGAACAAACAGGTGCCTCTGATTGTTCCTGCAACCATGTTGCAATTTCAGCCAAATCCCTGCTGCACACAGTTTATCACCTGGGTCTGCTCTTTGTCTCCGGGAACCCTGGGCTCCTCCGGAGGGCCACCGTCAGCGTGACTCGCCTCCACACTGGCCTGGCGCCTGGGAGGCCTGGGGCCTCGATGGGGGCACCTGGGGCAGGGATCAGCAGGGGGCTTACCTCGTAGTCCTGCTCCCCGGCCCCTCCGGCTGAGCTGCCCACCAGCACCTCCACAAAGGCCGAGCCGTCATTCCCGATGTCCACGCTGTGTATCTGCTCTTCCTTCTCTAACTGCAGGGGAGGGAAAGTGCACTGTCAGTGCCGCTCTGCCCCCCTCCCCCAGCTCTCTGTGGGACCTCGGAAGAGGGGTGACCCCCATACGGGCCCCCTCGTCTCCTTGCAAAGTCAACTCGGTGACAGTGAAGACAGGGCTGAGTGGGGCCACTGCGTCCCCTGCACGCAGCACAGGGTGTAGAGTCAGAGCTCGAAAATATTCACCGACCGACTGCATAAGCTCCCACACCCACTTCCCTGACTCTGCCAGACTCTGCCGGATGGGCCACTAAGCCGCCACCACGGAGCTCTCCTTGGTGGCGCTATGCAGACAAATGGCACATCTGTCACCCCCAACCCCAATCACACGGGGCTCCGGGGAAGCTCCCTGAGGGTAGGGGCCTAGTCTGGTTTGGCTCACCACTGATTTCCGGGTTTGAGTCCCAGCTCTGCCACACGCTAGCTATATGGCCTTGTCAGCTCACCTCTTGGAGCCTCTGTTTCCTCATCTGTAAAGTGGGGATGGTCACCCTATCTAGGATTATGCACATAAATACTACGGCCTCAGGGCCTGGCATGTAGCAGGCACCCTGCCACTGCCAGTCAGGAGGCAATATTAGTCGCTGCTTGATGACTATTTGTCAAAAGAAGGAAAGAGCTGACTGTAGGATGGCTTGCCCCCAAAGTTTCTGCCATTTCTGTCTGACAGTAAAGGCCACGTGGGGGTGGAAGGCAGTTAAGAATGGCTGAAGCAAGTCTCCTGCTTTCCACTCTGGGGATCTTTTATTTGGCTCCTAGAATGACAAGTTACTACGACCCCCAAAGGTACCTAGTCTGCCACCCTACACCAGGATCATCTGATGGTCCGATCTGCCCTGTCACCTCCCAGTCAGGAGGTGGCCCAGACACTGCCTGCTCTCTGCTGCAGGCAGCAACATCCCTCCAGGGAAGGAAGGGGCCTGGGCTTGTGGGGAGGTCAGCCTGACTTCAAATCCAGCCCTGCCACTTCCAAGCAGTGCAGCCCTGGGTGGCGTATAACCTCTCTGAGCTGCAGTTTCCTCACAAGTGAAAGGGGAGGGTCATCATAACAGTCCTCCTTCCGAGGGGAGTCTAGATGACACATACTAACCACCGCAACCCACAGCCATTGCAGTGGACATCTAAGTGCTCAGACGTGGCAGACCCATAATACCTGTATCTTCTCTCCGCCCCACAGCTCTTCGAGACAGGAGCTGTTATAATCTCTATTTCACACATAAGCAAATGGAGGCAGGAAGCGGTTGTGTCACTTCCCTGAGGTCACACAGCTGGCGCCTAGGCAGCCTGGCTGGGCTAAAATAAAGGTGTCAGCAGGACTGCATTCCTTCTAGAAGTTCTGGGGGAGAATCATTTCCTTGTCTTTTTTTATTATTATTAAAGCTTTTTTAAAAAATTAATTTGTTTTATTTAATTTATTTTTGGCTGCGTTGGGTCTTCATTGCGGTGTGCGGGCTTCTCACTGCGGTGGCTTCTCTTGCTGCGGAGCACGGGCTCTAAGCTCGCGGACTCAGTAGTCGTGGCGCATGGGCTCTAGAGCACAGGCTCAGTAGTTGTGGCGCACGGGCTTAGTTGCTCCGCGGCATGTCGGATCTTCCGGGACCAGGGCTCGAACGCGTGTCCCCTGCATTGGCAGGCGGATTCTCAACCACTGCGCCACCAGGGAAACCCGTTTCCTTGTCTTGTTTCCAGCTTCTAGAGGCCCCTGCATTCCTCGGCTGTGGCCCCTTCCTCCATCTTTGGAGCCAGCAATGGCATTGCTCCAACCTCTGCTTCCGTCTTCACATCTCCTCTGACTCTGGTTCTCCTGCCTCCCTCCTTCCCTTATAAGGACCCTTGTGATTACGCTGCACACACACACACCCCGGCCCCAATCATCCAGGCCAATCTCACCATCTCAAGATACTCAGATCATCACATCCACAAAGTCCCTTTTGCCATGTAAAGGACATATTCACAGGTTCTGGGATTAGGATGTGGATATCTACTGAGTGCATTATTCTGTCTACCACACTTAGCTAAGCTCTTCCTGGGCCAGGCATCACTGAATCCTTACAACCACCTTGGGAGAAAGGGTCTGTAACTCTCCCAGCTTTACAGATGGGGAAACTGAGGCTCAGACAGGTAAATAAATGGCTCACATGTCACACACAGCTAGTGACCGGCAGAGAAATTCAGACCCAACTGCCTGACGACAAGCCAACACTGCTTCTCAAGTCCCCAGTTTCAATCCTTGACATAAAAACTCAACAGCTTGGGGATTCCCTGGCGGCCCAGTGGTTCAGACTCCGAGCTTCCGCTGCAGGGAGCAAGGGTTCGATCCCTGGTCGGGGAACTAAGATCCTGCATGCCATGGGGTGTGGCTGAAAAAAAAAAAAAAACTCTGCCTCTCCCACATTTAAAGCATGGGGCCCTCCGTCTAGTAGGATGTATATATTTGTATTTTAATGAATGGTTCTTATTTCATATACGACTATTTCCACTTTAAACACACACATATACTCCCCTGTCTTTCTTTTGATAAACAAAAAATCTCTTATAAAAACATGGAAACAACCTAAATGCCCATCAGTTTATGAATGGATACACACTGTATGATATTCCCTACAATGGAACGGTATTCAGCTGTAAAAAGGAATGAAGCACTGATCTAAGCTACAACATGTAGGAGCCCCGAAAACCTAATGCTAAGTGAAAGGAGCCAGACAAAAGGCCACATATTGTGTGGTCTTATTTATATGAATGTCCAGTATAGACAAATCCATAGAGACAAAAAGTATATCAGTGATACATATACACACTAGTATATATAAAGTAGAGAACCAACAAGGACCTACTGTATTGCACAGAGAACTACACTTCATGTTTTGTAATAACCTATAACGGAAGAGCATCTGAAAAAAATATCTAAAACTAACACAACATTATAAATCAACTATACTGCAATTTTAAAAAATTGGAGGGACTTCCCTGGTGGCACAGTGGTTCATACTCCATGCTCCCAATGCGGGGGGCCTGGGTTTCATCCCTGGTCAGGGAACTAGATCACATGTGCATGCCGCAAGTTCACATGCTGCAACTAAGGAGCCCGCCTCCGCAACTAAGGAGCCCTCGAGCCGCAAGTAAGGAGCTCACTGGCCTCAACTAAGGAGTCCACATGCTGCAAATGGGGAGCCAGCGAGCTGCAACTGAGGAGCCCGCCTGCCACAACTAGGACCCAGCACAACCAAATAAAAATAAATAAATGAATTTTTTTTTTTAAGTTTGAACTAAAATAGTAATATATTTTTTCTTGAATATTTAAAAATTAAAAAGGTTAATATCAAGTGTTGATTTAAATGTACATCAGCAGTGTTAAATGCAGATTAATTCAGTAAATTCACTTGAGTGAAAAAAAATAAAATAAAATAAACAACTGAATTCCCTATTTTAAAAAAAGTACATCGGTGGTTGCCAGCGGCAACCTGGGGAAAGGGGAATAGGGAGTGATTGCTTAATGGTTTTTGGTTTCCTTTTGGGGTGATGAAAATGTTCTGGATTAGACAGCAGTAATGAATGCAGAACATTGTCAATATTCTAAAAGACCCTGAATTGTACACTTTAAATGGTTAAAATAATGACCTTTACATTACGTGAATTTTACCTCAAGAAAAAAGACATGAGTGTTCAGTAAGTATCAGCTGTCAGGAGAAAGGCTTAAGCACAGGATGAGTCATCTGTGGCCCAGGTTTGTGTGCACCTTTCCCAGGAAGACAGAATTCACGACAGTGGAAGAAATGAGACATGGAAGGTTTGCAAAGTCCCAGAGACATCTTATTAAAAAAACTGTTCCAAGACAAATATCATATTTTATTGCTTATATGCCGAGTCTATAAAAAAAAAAGATACAAACGAACTTATCTACAAAACAGAAACAGACTCACAGACTTAGAGAACGAACTTATGGTTACCAGGGGCTAGGGTTGGGAGGAGGCACAAATTGGGAGCTTGGGATCGACATGCACACACTGCTATATTTAAAACAGATAACCAACAAGGACCTACTGTACAGCACAGGAAACTCTGCTCAATACTCTGTAATAACCTAAATGGGAAAAGAATTTGAAAAAGAATAGATACATGTATTTGTATAACTGAATCACTTTGCTGTACACTTGAAACTAACACACCATTGTTAATAAACTCTACTCCAATATAACAACAACAAAAAAACTGTTCCACATCCATGAAAGTATAAGGTAGAACTTGATGCACCGTTAAAAAGAATAAGATAGAACTTGATGCCATGACAATGGATCTCCAAGATACAGTTTCTTGGAAGAAAACAAGGGAGAGGACTGTTTACATACAGTGTACTTTTTAAAAGGCGGGGAGGGGTGGATATATACGCTTGTACATGGACAGAGTGACCCGGGGGCCACATGAGAAACCGCTCACAGTGGCTGCCACAGGAGGGAAGACCCGGTCAGCAGAAATCAGGAGGGCGGGGGTAGGGAATGGAAGCAGGTGGTGCGGAGGATTTTTCCTTTTCACTGTATACCCTCCCTTTTGTGCCTTTTGAGTTTATGCACCATATGCATATAACACCCATTTGATAAGTAAAGTTAATAAAATCTCAATGGTTATCTCCAACAATGGAATACTATGCAGCGGCACCCAGCAAGGCGGATGAAACTAACAAAATGAAACTAACAAACAATGCTGGGAAAGAAAAGAGCAGCCAGAGGTGAAAGTACTATATACCCTGTGATTCCATTTATGAACAATTCAAAGCCAGCCAAAGCTAACCAATGCTGTTAAAAATCTATGCCACGGTTACCCTTGCGGGGGAGCAGTGACAGGAAGGAGCACAAGGGGACGTGGGAGGGGGTGTGTTCTGTTCCTTGATCTGGTTGGCAGTAGACGGGCTGCAGTTTGTGATGATTCACTGGACTGTATGCTTTGCTGTACACACGTGTCATGTCAAAAGAAGGTAAAAAATTTTAAAACATCACAATGGCAAACTGGGTGATGAGAAAACCACTGATAAACAGAAACAGAACGTGTCCACCTTGCTACTGAACATTTTTTCTAAAGAACACACCTCAGCATGGGGGGGGGAGGGGGGCGGGACGGGAGGAGTTACACCTGGGCTGCGTCTCAGCCACTCCCACCGGCCCAGAAGCAGTTAGCAAAGAGGCTGGAACTGCCCTCCTGGGAGCAGGTGATGGGTTGGCGATAGAGCCTCTTTCGGCCACCGCAAACGAAAAAGGCGTGTGGGGCTGTCATGAGCAGAAGGCTGAACCCCAGATGGTAATACAGAGATACTGTGAGATGCTGTTTGAGGGGAAAAAAATACACAGTAGTAGGAAAATCCACAGATCAATCTACGTGTCTTGGTGTCCTGAAGTTTCCTCTTATCACTTGCTTGAAAAGAACCAAAATTAGCATTTGGTGAGCCTGGAGTCACCCTGCATGCTGGCAACTGCCAAATGCCATCAGATTTTCCGAAGGGTCTCCAACGCGAAATAAATTGACAACTGCTGTGACAGTGCTGCCTGCTCCAGCACTTTTCCCCTGCAGTTTATTCTCAACCTGGAAACCTCACAGAAGATTCTGGGAGAGGGGGCTTCCCTGGTGGCTCAGTGGTTAGGAATCCGCCTGCCAATGCAGGGGACACGGGTTCGAGCCCTGGTCCGGGAAGATCCCACATGCCGTGGAGCAACTAAGCCCGCGAGCCACAACTACTGAGCCCGCAAGCCACAACTACTGCGCCTAGAGCCCGTGCTCTGCAACAAGAGAAGCCACCGCAATAAGAAGCCCTCGCGCTGCAATGAAGAGTAGCCCCCGCTCCCCGCAACTAGAGAAAGCCCGCACACAACAACGAGGACCCAACACAGCCAATCAATCAATCAATCAATAAATGAAAGATTCTGTGAGAACCTAAGTCACATTCTGTTCCTCCTCTGCTCAGAGGCCTTCCACGGCTCCCATCTCATGCAGAGTAAATGCTTAAATCCTTACAATGGCTTTTAGGCCTTACGTAGGTTAGGGGTCCTCTACCCCCACCCTATCAGCACTTAGCCCTCTCCCCTGTCAACTCCGCTCCACCCACACTCAGGGCTTGCTACTGTCCCTCCAGCCCACCAGACACCAGCCAGGTACCAGCCAGGCACCGGCCTACCAGGCGCCAGCCTGCCTTGGACTCTGTTTCTTTCCCAGGTACCTGCATAACTCACTCTGCTTGAAAGTTAGCTTCTCAGGAAGGCCTTCCCTAACCCCCTATTTAGAAAAAAACCTCTTGCCACTGCCTCATCTCCCACTGGAGACATTTCTCATTCCTCCTTTTTTCTTTTTTTTAATATTTATTTATTTATTTGGTTGCACTGGGTCTTAGTTGTGGTAGGCTGGCTCCTTACTTGCGGCTCACCAGCTCCTTAGCTGTGGCCCGCGGGCTCCTCAGCCGTGGCATGTGAACTCGTAGTCGCGGCACGCAGGTGAGATCTAGTTCCCTGACCAGGGATCGAACCCAAGCCCCCTGCATTGGGAGCGCAGTCTTAACCACTGTGCCACCAGGGAAGTCCCTCCTCACTTCTCTTAACCATGTAATTTCCTCCCTAGCACTCATCACCTGACATACGTACATTTTACTTATTAATCGGTCAGTCCTTCCTTGCCAACGTAAAATCTCCACAGGACTGACGTACGTTTGTCTTGTGCTGTCCACTGCACTATGCCCCAGTACCTTCAACAGTGCTGGGCCTACAGAAGGCGCTTCTATGAATGAATGAACAAATGAATCCGTCCACTCCCAAGTCTCCAGGGCCTGTCCCTGTGCTGACAACTCCTACAGCCCTATCTCCAGCTCCATGTCCAATCGCTAGCTGTCCCCTAGATGTCCCAAAGTCATAGCAAACCCGGACATCCCAAACGATGTGTCACCTTCTCAAGCTGCCCCTTCTCGAGGTTTCCCACTTTGGTGACAGGTGCAATATCCCCTTTGGTCTCCCAGGGCGGAGAATCCTGTGCCTTGTCTGGCTCCCTCGCTCCCCATATCCTGTCTCTTCTTGTTCCCAGTGCAACTGGGGTGCAGACCCAAATGGGATGTTCCTGATCATCTCCTGACCAGAGAGCCCAGCAGAATCAGCGCCCAGTAATTAACACATGAATCCCTCCCTTTACACAAACACCTGCCTGCTGACAGGGCCCTTTTGCAAACATTACATCACCGGATTTTCACAACAACCCTGGGCTCAGATCACATTATTCCCAATGGGCAGATGAGAAAACAGGTTCAGAGAAAAGAAACCATTTCCCTGAGGTCACAGGGTGAGTAAGAGGGACATGTGGGGTCTTAAATCCATGTCCCAAGACTAACTAAAAAAAACATTGGCTCTAGGCAAGTTGTATAACCTCTCTGGGCCTAGTTTCTTCCTTGTAAAAGGTGATAATAAAAGACTCGAGGTCATGGGGTTTTTATGAGGATTCAATAAATTAACCCATGTGAGGTGTTTAGAATGGTGACTGGCAGTTGTCATTTTTTTTCCTTTTAGTTCCCTGACCAGGGATTGAACCCGGGCCCTCGGAGCATGGAGTCCTAACCACTGGACCGCCAGGGAATTCCCAGGCAGCTGTAATGTTGAATAAATGTTAGCTCTCATTATTCTTAGTATGTTAGGGACCTAGGAGATATTTAAATTCCTAAAATCATTCAGAAAATCTTGTGGGTCTGTGTATTTTTCCTGGGAAGAGAATTCTCAGATTCTCCCTAATTCTCAAAAGGTTCTGTGAACCAAAACTTTTTCAGAACCACTGGGCAAGTGAGAGACAATAATATGTTTTAACACAATCAGGTAAGCCTTGCCCCCAACATCCCTCCCCAAACACCCGCTACATTCAGAAGGGAGGAATGTGGCCAAAATCAAGAAAGCCAAGGTATGAACACAAAGCGGCAGGACAACGTGGCTAAGAACACCCACAATAGGTTCAGGTCTTAGCACCGCCATTTATTAGTGGTGATAACAGCCCCTACATTATCCAACTCCATGAAGAGTCAGGTCACACAGGTAGAACACGCAGGCCGGCGGCACCAGGCAAAGAGCAGATGCCTGGCAACACACCTGGCTTGCCTCTCCCACCAGTTTCTTATGCCAGAGAGGAACAGCCTGTTTGGAATTCTGTAACCATCTTGGGTGTCAAACTACCCTTTCCTCTTTGCCTCTCTCCAACTTCACAGAGAACGTACCAAAGCGCTCAGCATTCCAGACATGGTAGCTTAGACTGGCCACTTCACTTCACCCTGCCCTATGCCCCAGTTTCCTCATCTTTAAAATGAGGTGGATTGTGGGACTTCCCTGGTGGTCCAGTGGTTAAGACTCCACACTCCCAATGCAGAGAGCCCGGGTTGGATCCCTGGTCAGGGAACTAGATCCCGCATGCCACAACTAAGACCAGCGCAGCCAAATAAATAAATATTTCTTTAAATAAAAAAAATAAAATGAGGTTGATTGGCTTAGACGATAATGAGACAACTTCCAGCCCTGAGCCCAGAGACTTTAGAAGGCAGGATACATGGCAATGATTCACTCTGTTCCAGCTGAGAAAATTGAGGCCCCGAAAGTAGACAGCAACCTACCTGGGCCACACACTGATACACCCCTGGCCTAGTGCCTGGATCACCTTTCTCCCCTGCTAAGGGGCACAGGGATCACACTGCTCATTTTCCAGGTGAGGAAGCTGAGGCCCAAAGGGAAAGTGCCTCAACTCACTGCC
The DNA here is from genome assembly GCF_000442215.2 of Lipotes vexillifer. Taxonomy (NCBI): domain Eukaryota; kingdom Metazoa; phylum Chordata; class Mammalia; order Artiodactyla; family Lipotidae; genus Lipotes; species Lipotes vexillifer. The sequence goes on along the minus strand of NW_006786304.1, from coordinate 2,930,771 downwards.
AGTTAACTCCAGAGCACAGTCGGGACCCTGGGTCTCCAGACTCCTATTAAGGAGATGGGGGGAGGGCAGAATCACCTGGAGCACCACAGAGATGGTCTTCTCGCCCGCCTTGGCTGCCCGCCACTTTCGGTAAGTGTCTGCCTTGAGAAGGTTTTCTGCACAGTAGGTCTGGAGAGCAGAGTGGGAAAGGGCAAGTTAGGGTACAGAGATGAGAGCTAGGTCCCCAGCTCTCAGATTACTCCATTGAGATCCCCCTGATTTAAGTTTCACTATTAATCCCCACACACTCTGCCTTGAGTCCCGTACAACATTTCCCCCTGGAAATTCACCCCTGGGCCTTCCAAGGAAGCTCCCCTATCCCTCCTTTTCTCTCTGGAAGTTCCTCTATTCCACATCTCTCTAGAATTCCCTTATGGCCTCTGAGAAATTCTCCCACGACCCTCCTTAAGAACTCCACGAAGTCCCTTTTGTGAAAGGAAGATCAAAATGAAGTCGGTATTGCTAAAAGCGCTCTCTAAAATGGAGCTGGGTGGCCACTGAGGAATTGGGACCATGCAGTCTCAGCCTGGATGGAATGTGACCTTTTGACCACTTATTGCATTAAACACAGGCAACCAGAACATCTACCAGAAACTCGAGATACTTATCGGACACTTACCGTAAAAGTAACTCATGACGGCCTATTTATGGGACCTTTACCCTAAAGTAACTCATGACACCCTATTCTTTAAAGCCAAATATTTCTTGTATCAGAGGCAATTACAACTCTCTCTAGACAACTTTAACCACCTGGTGACCTTTGTCCTCATAAGCCCCTGATTCTCTCTCCCA
>NW_006786304.1:2922403-2929927 GCF_000442215.2 Lipotes vexillifer | reverse complement strand
TCTTTCAGTGTTACGCAAATCTGTGTCTCTCTCACGCCAAATAAAGTTCTTTTCTCTTCGCAGCCCGGAAACTGATTATTGTTCAACCCCTTTTAGACTCCAAAAGTTCTCCTAGATCCCCCTCAAGAATTCCTTTATTTCTTCCAACCTCCTCCACGCCAGTCCCTCACCGAGTCCTGGCTACTGCAGGATACCACATGGCGGAGGCGGATCTCCGGCATGTCAACGTCGTGGGCTTCGCCTGACCAAGAAGATGCTGGAGAGTCTGAGTTTAGGGTGCAGACAGCTGGGGCGCCCTGCGCGGGCTTAACTGCGCAGGCGCACGAGGCTCGGGCCTTTCAAACAGCGGCGCGCCGGAGGTCGCGTCAACACTGCGCAAGCCCAGTGCGTCTCTCCCGAGCGAGGCGAGAGGGGCTGAGTTGCCTAGTAACGAGCTTTTCCCGCCTCCCTCTGGCCAAACCGCTCTCTAGCCCCTCCTCCCGGTGACTTTCACACTACGTCTTCTGGGCGCCTAGCAACCGGCGTGGCCTCCAGGACTGGTCCCCAGAAGAAATTCGCCATCCTCACCACCCCAACTGAAGCCTGGAAAGCAAGAGGCCAGCAAATCTGAGTGGATTTTTGCAGGGAGCCTGGAGCCTACCGCAACAGGATCCCCTCCACCGGTTGCTGGCTACCCTCCCCATGCCCGCCACCAACACACACACACACACACACGCACGCACGCGCGCGCGCGCGCGCACACACACACACACACAATCTCTGATCTCTCAAGCTTATGCCTGAGGCAGAGAGTGGGTAAAGAACCTAAATAAAACACAGTGCATGTGCCCAAACACACATCCAGCCTTGGGTGCTTCCAACCATGCCTCAGTTTTCCAATGTGACCTATGGGCATCTGTCTCGTACCACGCCCACCCCTGCCCGGTGACAAGCACCCGTCTGTTCAGTCCCCGAGAGACCCAGAAGGGCATCTTGGGGTGGGGTCGGAGCTGGAGGCAGCCCAAACATGGAAAAGTGAGTATGAGCGAAGCGTGCCCCTACAGAACAAGCCTGGACATGCTGGACGCTCCCAGGTAGGGCCCCACCCACGCTGGGCACCTCCTTGGGAAGAGAAAGAAGGGTATCTCAGTCCTAGCAGCCGCTCTACCCCGCAGGGAATCAAATGACCCGATTCTGAGATTCTGATCTTGGGCCTCAGGTCAGAAAAAAAAGAAAAGGGGGCGGAGGTGGGAATGTGAGAAAATAGGGAAGTGACCTTCTGGGTCCTGATGGAAGAGAGGGCTGGAAGTCCAGACTCCTGGGGTCCCCGTGGAGGAGGGGGCTGGGCACAAGATGCCCATGTCGCATTCGGATTCTGGTTCTGCCTCCCCACCCCAGAGCTACAGAGACCTGCCCCCAGATCTTACGTCACTTCTTTCTCACCCTAGAGGTAGGGTGGGTCCAGACGCACCCCTCCTCAGCTTCCTATAAGAAGAGCTGGGGACCTGGGACTGCAGCTTCACTCGCTCATCCATCATGAGGCTTTCCACGAAACCCCAGACCTTCCTGCTGGCTTCCGTGCTCCTCTGCACCCTCCTGGGTCTGGGTAAGTGACTAGGGGCCTGGAATCCTGGGACCTTTGGAAAGAGGACTATATGAGAGGGGCATTCAGCAAGGTCCTCCAGGGGGGAGGGGGAAGGAGGAGGTGCCTTGGGAATTCAGATTCATGGCAAAGGCAGAGGGTAAAGGAGGGAAAGACTGGGACCCCAAGGAAAGAATAGCTCAGAAACTTGTGTGTGTGAATCCCTGAGAAAGAAGGGGATTTGATGGGCTCTGAATCCCCTGTCCCCCAGGCAAGGTCTCAAAATAAGCCATCTGGGGACTTCCCTGGCGGTCCAGTGGTTAAGACTCTGCACTTCCACTGCAGGGGGCGGGGTTTCGACTCCTGGTTGGGGAACTAAGATTCCGCATGCCATGCAGCTCGGCCAAAAAAAAAAAAGAAAAAGAAAAAGACGTCTGAATTCTAGAAAATCAGATGAGAGTATGATTAGAAAGGGAAATCTTTTTTAAAAAAAATGATGGGGCGGGGGAGAGATTTTCTTTCTCCCAGAATTCTACGGAGTTCAGACCCCTGGTGTCCTCCCCTAGATGCAGGAATTCAGGCAAGCCCCACCTTCCCCAGGACGCAGTTGCCCAGTGTCTGGGCCCCCAGTTGCCTCCTCTCTCAGTACCAGGGGTCCATGCGCTTGCCCTCCTGGTCCACGCTCTCCCTTCTTGACCTGGGATGCAGATCCCAGGCTCAGGTATCCCTGCCTGGGCTCCTACGGTCTACAAGACCTACGCGTGGTACCTACAAGGAAGACGATCTCACTTCCGAGAAACAGCTCGACCTGAAAGTTCACAAAAGTCCATGGAAACCTTCACCAGGACCCCTCCCTGTCCCCAAACTTTCTCAGAGGACCCTAGCGTCCAAAGTCCCCAGCCTAGTAATTAGGTAAACTTGCTCCCTGGTGGAGTCGCTTCCCATCCCTGAAAGCAGCTTTGCTGGAGCACCACCGCGTCTCTGCCGGAGCTTCGGACAGTTCCCTGGACAGCCGCCAATGCCCCGTCCAAGAACTATCAGGGAGATACCTTTCCCTCCTCCCTCAGACCGCACCCGCTCATCCCCCTCTGGACTCCGTCCGAAGTCTTGGTCCGCAGACCACACCACCCTTGACTAGAGCCCTGCTCTCTACACTGCAGGGTACCCACTAAGCTGTGAGGTGTGTACAGGCCCCGGACCCACGTGCAGTGGAAATGTGCAAACTTGTGACCCCGACCAGGACTCCTGCGTGGTCATCGTGGCTCACACCAACAGAAGTAAGAGCGCAGGGCGTGGCGTCAGATCCTGGGGAGGGGGCTGTGCTTTCGGGGTAGCAGATACCAGCACGCGCGGGGAGGAACCTTCCAGAGGTGACCAGGCAGGAAAGAGGGAAAGGCAATCTTGACGTGGATGGAGGGAAGAGAATCCGATGGAAAGACAGAAAACCACTGTTGTCGGGGATTTCTGAAAATTAGACTCCAAAGAGTTGATGGGGTGGGGGTGGGGCAGATATAGAGACTTTCTTACGCAGGAGGGGATTAGGGAAGGGAAGGACAAGGGGGAAGAGAGAAACTGCAAGAGGGGGAAAATCTAATATGCAAGAGGTGGAGGGGGCCGTGTAGAGGAGAAGGAAGGGGCTGGGCTGGGTTGGAAGGAATGTGACCAGGTTGACCATTTGGGGTGGGAGGGATCCCCTAGGGATGAGGGTTGGAAGAGACCATTCCTGACAAGAAGAGGACAGATGACATTGGGGTAGAGGGAGAGATATAAAAGAACAGACAGGAGAGGGAAGATAATCCTGAATCATGGAGCAAATTATCACAAAGAAGTGGAGCTGCGGCCAATGGGGAGACATATGAGTAAAATGGGAGAGGACAGGCAAGGCTTAAATGGAAGAGACTCTCCCAGGCCTGAGGGAGGATGGGCGAGAAGGGGAGCAAAGGAAGAAAGCACGGGGGGGCGGGGTGTTCATTCAAAGCTGGAAGAGACCCAGAAACCCTTAGTTAAAGGAAGATGGTGGGGCACGGCCTGAGACTGGAGAAAGAAGGATGTGACGCGAGGTAAGGCCAACGTTGAGTGTAGGAAGGAACCATTCCGACCGGAGGGGGTGTGTAAGGTAAGTGGGCTAGAAGATTGCACGCTGCCCTACTCACCTAGCAAGAGTGGGCAGGTGGGGGAAGGACCTGAAAGTCTTGCAGAGGCCACCCAGGAGTATATGGGAGGGAGATGGGACCCTGGGACCGCAGGAGGAAGTCGGGGAAGAAAAACACCTTTCTGTGGGGTAAAGGGGGAAACCCTAGGGTTGGAAGAGACCACCGTACTGTGGGCAGGGGGAGGGGGAAGGCCGTGGAGGCTGGACGAGACCACTTCAGGCAAAACCTGAGAGTAGCCAAGGAGGGCAGCAAGAGACCATCGGTGGGAGGTCCGGGGAGTGACACTGGGGAAATCTGGAAGAGACCACGTTAGACAGAGAAGGATATGGGTGTTAGAGGGTGGGGGGGGGGGCGAGGGGGGCATTCCAGCATTTGGTGGAAGGGATTCCAAGGGTCAGGGGAGGGCGAAAGGCTGGAAGAGACCATTTCACACCGCCATGGGGGGGGGGGCGAGGGTGGCATTCCAGCATTTGGTGGAAGGGATTCCAAGGGTCAGGGGAGGGCGAAAGGCTGGAAGAGACCATTTCACACCGCCATGGAGATAGCCATAGGTGGCCTGAAAAAGACCACTACAGGTGTGACCCTTAGAGGATGGCGGTGGGGTGGCGTGGGGCGGAAGGGACCATCAGGCAGGCACCAGGGCTTGCCGATGGGAACTGCAGGAGACCACCAAAGCCTGGAGGGGGTGGGGTGGAGCGGACCTAATAAACAGTCCAGACCATGCCCCAGGCAGATAAGGGGGTATGACTCTGGGGGGCTGGAAGAGACCTCCCTAGACAGCAGCGGGCTGGGGCAGCTGTAAGGTTGGGAGAGACCTGGAAGCCAGGGTCCAGGCCAGGGCCCCTGAGCCCTCCCCTCCCTCACCATCCTGCAGAGGGCCACCAGTCGGTGAACACCTATAAGGGGTGCATGAAATCCAGCGCCTGCAGCTCAGGATTCGTCTCCACCACCATGGACCCTGAGAACTACATGGTGTCCAACACACGCTGCTGCCAGAGCGACGTCTGCAACCACGATCCCCTGCCCGGTAAGTGCCAGCTCAGCCCCACATCTGGAGTCCCTTCCTGCCCCGCCTGAGAGCCTGCAGTGAGCACCCGCCACTGACCCGAGCTGTAACCTTTGGCAAGCATCTTCCATGCTCTGAGCCTCAGTTCCTCGACTGTAAAATGCAGTGTCCATTAGCAACCGGTGTCCCCAGGGTTGTTGTGAGGTTGGGAAAGGGTTTAACGTCCCTTACACCTTACACTCCACCCTCCTCCCCAGCTCCTGAGAACAATCGTACGGAGAATGGCCTCCAGTGCCCTACCTGCATCACCCCCTTCAAGGAAACATGCTCAACTAAGAAAGTACTCTGTGTTGGCCAGGAAAGCCACTGTATCACCTACGCTGGCAAAGTGCAGACTGGTGAGGGGCACCTAGATTTCTGGAGGAGGGGACAGGGAGGCTGCCAGAACTGGAGGCTCATATTTCCAGATTCTAGGGGAGAGAGTGGGTCCAGAGAACTGGGTGAGGAGGTGGCAGGGGCATGACCCCGGGTCGTGAGGAGGGAGGGGTTGGAAGTCCTGACTCCAGTCTGAAATCCCTCCCCCAACAGGTGTCATATTTGCTACTCGGGGCTGCGCTACAGAGAATGCCTGCCACACCAAGCCTGGGACCCTGGTGCCCTCGGCCTCTCGTATCTACACCATCACCCAGGCCAACTGTCTTCCAGGCCCCCAGCCTTCTGGCAAGGCTAAGTAAAGAACCGAGGCATATGCCACGTTTGGTCTTGATTTGTTCTCAGCTACAGCTTCCCATATGCCAATATATTAAACAACTTAGCAGAACAAGCCTGAGTCCTTGTGATGTGATGCATTTCAGGGAGGTGGGATGCAAAAAGCAGGGGTCTCAACCTTTGGGAACCCCCTCTTTGAAGGAAGAGAGGGAAGATCCTACCTTTTGTTAAGGGATTACTCCCTGCTGGGTCCCCATGCTAAGTGTTTTCCTGCGGTACCTCATTGCATAATCACAACAACTCTGTGAAGTTGAAAGTATTGTCCCCATTTTACAGAGGAACAAACTGAGGCACAGGTTGTGGTGTCACTTGGCTTGGGTCAAACAGCTAGGGAAGCTCAGACTCCAGAGTCCATGATCACCTCTCCTGGTTAACCTCTCCCTCTTTTGCCTCAGTTTTCACGTTTGTAAACTGTGGATATTAATAGTCATAACCTCAAAGGGCTGTCTTAAGAGTCAAATGAAAGAAAACTAAAAAAGCACTTAGTGCAGTGCCTAGCACCTTTAAGACAATGTTGGTTTTGGAGACAACGTGTCTGGCCAAATAGTTATCATCCTAATAGCTGCCACTTACTGAGTGGCCATTAGTTGGCAGGTGCTAGACCCTGGCATCAGTCAGGACAGAATCGATTATGCTACAGTAACAAACAAGTCCCTAAGCTCAGTGGTTTAAAGCAACACAGTTATATCAGTCAATTCATGCTGTAGTAATGCTTGTGTAACAAACCATCCCCAAGCTGAGATTGTAACAACAATCATTCTTCTAAGGGTTTGTAGGTGGCTGGAACAGCTCTGCTTCTGGCTGTGCTTTGATGGGTTTGGGTCCAGTTTGGGAGGGGGATTCAAGTTCTCCTTCATGGCGCAGCTCCCTGGCTAATGTCTTTCTCATGGCAGATCACGGGGGCACAAAAACGAAGTGCACCAAAGGCCTCTGCTGAGGTCGGGGGTGCTAACGTTCCATGGAGTAAAGTAAATCATATGGTCAAAGCCAACATCAGTGGAGCAGGGAAGTATACTCCCCCTCCAGGGGGAGGGAGAGGAGTGGTATTTGCTGAAGAAATACCCATTCACAAAAGGTTGATTTACGGGACTTCCCTGGTGGTCCAGTGGTTAAGACTTTGCCTTCCAGTGCAGGGGGTGCAGGTTCAATCCCTGGTCGGGGAACTAAGATCCCACATGCCTCGCAGCCAAAAAACCAAAACATAAAACAGAAGCAATATTGTAACAAATTCAATAAAGACTTTAAAAATGGTCCACATCCAAAAATCTTTAAAAAAAAAAAAAAAAGGTTGATTTATCCTTGACCTTCCATGTCTAGCACCGTCCACAGGGCGTTCTGCTTATCATAATCGTGGAGCAGTCACCAACTTAATGCCGATTTCTGTGCACAGGAGAGAGCCCAGGAAGGTTTCACATGGATGATTAAATGCTGCCCACCCAGAACTTGTGACTTGACACAATTCACTGGATGGAGCTGGTCACTTGACCCTACCAAACCCCAGCGGGAGAGGAGGAGGAAGCACAGTCCGGGCCCCAAATGCCCCATCTGAGCCCCCCGCCTGGCCAGACACATTTCATAACCAGCACGAATGGCCACCAGGACCTCTTGGGGCTGTTTCTCATTTTGTCTTCACAACTACTCCATGTGACAGGTGCTATTATTCTCATCCCTGTTTTCAGAAGAATCTGAGGCTCAGAGAAGGAATGTCACATTGGTGGTCATAGCAGCTAAAAAGTGGCAGAGCTTAAGATTTTAGTCATTGGGTCACAATGAGGGGAGAAAGAGACCACATCACAGAGAGAGCGGACAAGCCTGTATCAGTTATCCTTTGCTATGTAACAAGCCCCTCCAAACCTCAGTTGCTTAGAATAATTGGTTGGCAGTGTGGTCTGGGATCAGCTGGGTGATGGTTCTTCTGGTGTCTGCTGGGTTCAGCTGCTGGTCAGCTAGGCAGCTCTCTTCCAGAGGGTTGACACTGATTGGAGTGTCAGGGCTGACTGGGCCACATGTCTCTTATCACCAGCAGGTTAGCCTGG
>NW_006786304.1:2905401-2922393 GCF_000442215.2 Lipotes vexillifer | reverse complement strand
TTTTTTTTTTTTTTTTTTTTTTGGCCACACTGTGGGGTTTGCGGGATCTTAGTTCCCCAGCCGGGAATGGAACCCGTGCCCCGGAAATGAAAGCGCCGAGTCCTAACCACTGCACCACCAGGGAATTCCCTAGCCTGGACTTCTTGATGTGGTGGCAGTGACAGGGGTCCCCCGGGTAGCAAGACAGGAAGTCCCGATGCATGAGCACTTTTCAAGCCTCTGCCCATCATCTTTGCTGTTGTCTCAGTAGCCAAGCAGATCCCATGACCAGGTCTAGAGTCAGGATGAGAAGGGACAAACCAAGGGCAGGGCTGCAGAGAAGCTGAACAGACTGGGGGCATTAATGGGCCAAGCTGGTTCCGGAGCTAAGACGTTTACCATCACAGCCCCCAAGGTGTAAACAACTAATAGTCTGCTCCAGCCCCTCCAGGGTGGCAAAACTCAAAGCCTCTCAATTCCAGCCCAAGGGATTCTACCCTGCACAGACCCCCACTGTCTCTCCTCCCCAGGGACCCAGAAGTCTAGGCTTCCAGCTCCAGTCAAAATCCCAAGCATCTTTTTTCCCCTTTAAACCCCAAAAGAACAGACACACAATGGAATTTCTACTTTTTTATTCACTCCTCCAAAAAGCACCACAGGCCAACCCACCCTTGATTCACCCGCCTTCATGGTTTCCTACCTCAGTGGATACACGTCTCTCCATCATTATGCAGACAAGTATGAAACTCAGCTAAGGTAATGAGGCTTTTGTGCCTCTTCTGCTTCTGGCGATGGCAACGCCAAGATTCACCATACTTTTCCTTGAATTTCTGCCTTCAAGGGCCTTCCAGCCTGCAGGTGACTTGTACACACACCCTGATGGCAGTCAGCAATCCATCCAAAGGGGAGCCTTAGTCTTTTCTGCTTGGATGCTCCCAGAGACAGATGCCTCACTAGCAACTTGCCGCCTCTACAGAGCCTGAAATTCAATCCCTTTAAAAGTCATGATTTAAAAGGCAACCACTCTAAAAGATAGTCGTGACACCCAAGAGTGCCAATATACAACTACATAAACACAATCAGCACGCCCCACAACGGACAGCGACACGCGAAAACCAAACTGGGTCTTGCTTTCTCAGATTTGATCTCAGGCATGATTCCCATTGGCATGAGGGCAGAGGGAATTTGGAACAGAGACACGTAGAGGGCAGAGATGTCAGACGGGACCAAGTTAGAGATGGTGGCAAAGCAGCACGAAGAGAGGAGGGCACTCCGAGCAAAGGCATGGGGGTGAGGCTAATGTTCGGGCTCCCAGTGTGCCAGCTTCCAGGAGGGGCTGCAAGTTCGTTGCTGTGCACGAGAGAATGCATGCACATACGTGCATACACTGAATTCTCACCATAACCCTGTGAGGGAGATGCCATTTGCTGAGTGACTTGCCCAAGGTCACCCCCAGGGTCAGTCAAAGGGCTTTCTGACCCTAGAGCAATGTGCACAGAGTTCCCTGTGATAATGGGAAGTGTTCTAGGGCAGTGCTGTCGAATACAGTGGCTACTCACCACGTGTGCCTGGTGCAACGGGGAAACTGAAGTTTACATTTTAGTTACTTCTGATTAATTAAAAAATTGCTACTCATCTCAGTTATTGGAAAACTGTCCAATATAATTGGGACAACTTGGGTATATGAATCGACTTCTCCAAATACGAGTTTTCTGAAATCTAAATTGAGGTCAGATATTTCTGATGAAAGTCTATCATCTGAATTGAGACGTGCTGTGAGAAATACACAGCAGACTTCAAAGACTTAGCATCAAAAGAATGTGAAATATCTCATTAGTAGTTTCCTATACTGATTACATGCTGAAATGATAACATTTTGGATATACTGAGGTAAAACACACTAGAATTAGTTTCACCTGTTTCCTTTTCCTTTTTTAACGTGGCTACTAGAAAATGTGAAGCTACCCGTGGGGCTCACATCCTGTTTCTATTGGACAGCGCTGCTCTGCGCGTCTCCTGCTTCTGCACGCGGCAGGCAGGCTTGATGCAGATGCTTGAACCCTGAACTTGAGGAGGGGACAGTGTTGTACTGGGTATTACAGATATGGATGAGGGACATTCTCCTAAGGCCAGAAGAGCTTTGAGGACGATGCTTGGAGCCATTCAGTATAGAGCCAAATGCTTTTCCCCATCTTGGCCATCTCAACTTTGATGGGACAGATTGTGCCGGTGATAGGAGTTCAAGGTAGACATGGTGGAACCACCCCTCGGACTGGTCACCCTTGCCTTCAGCTGTCAAAGGAAACAGGATCTCGGAAGTGTTTACTGTTCTTGTCCAGCCCTTTCATTTCACAGGTGGGAAAATAAGGCACTGGCCCAAGTCACCCGGAGTGACAGTGGCAAAGCTGTGTTTGCTTCCCAGGTCCCCCGACCTCAGACAGAAGCTTCCTCTCCCATGAGATACTTGTTTCTCCCCCATCTCACACCTTTTCCCCGTCTTGTGGCAAGAGGCTGACGACCTAAATTCCAGCACTATTTCTGCCACTGATGAATGAATTAAATATTTACTAAGCACCTTCTGTATGTTAAGCACTATTCTAGGTGCTGGGGGTGCAGCAGAGAACAGGACAGGTATGGGGGTAATAGCCAATAAATAGGTAAATAAATAAATAAGGTAATTTTCTACAGTAATAACTGCTACAAGGAAAAATAACCGGCCAAGACAAATAATCGGGGTGGGGGTGTGAGCCGCTTCAGTTACAGAGGTCAGGGAAGGCTTCTCTGAGGGGACACTTGAGCTGAGACTTGATTGACAAGAAGGACCCAGTTGTGGGAAGATCTGGGAGCACAGCATTCTAGGCAGAAAGAACAGAAAGTGCAAAGGTCCTGAGGCAGGATCCCAGGTGGCCCACTCAAGCATCAGAAGGAAGATCAGGTTGATTGGGGGGATGGGAGGGGGCAGGAAATAAGAACAGGCAGGGGCCTTGCTGCGTGCTGTTGGGCCTAGAGCCTGCCCTCTCTGGGCTTTGCTTTCCCCATCTAACATAACAGAGATTCTGCTGGATGGCCTCTCAGGTCCTCCCTTTCTGTTTTCGGCATTGAAGAGTTCTGTGACCTGTGGCTTCTCCTCTACTTGTAGCTGGCAGCCTAGAACATTCCAGGCACTGTGGTTTCTGCCTTTGCCTCACTGTGGCACATTCCCACGGTCTGGAACACCTGCCCAGCTGCTCTGTGGGTCCCTTGCTCACTGGGGCATTCTCTGTCTCTCTCTCGGGGATACCTGAGGTAGCCAACACAGAAGCGTTTGGATCAGTGCAGCAGTACGGTTGCTTTTCCCAAAAGGCAGGTGTATATAATACCAAGGTCAGAAAGGGTCAAGGTTCAATGACCAAGACCAAAACCAAGACCAAAAAAAGATAGAAACCCCTAAAGGAGAGAGGGACAGACGAACAGAGTCCCCAGAGAGCCCCATAATCGCTCAGCACCTATAAAATGGGGGCAGTCATATCCCTTTCCAGTCAAACTCAGAGAAAGGCAGTTAGTTACCAGGATCCAAATCCATTAGGGACTTTTGGGAGATACCTCTGAGGTAGGCGTTTCTGTCCTTCCACACCCAGAAGGCCTCATTCCTGGTCTCTGACTACCCCCCAGAGCCCACCATGCCCAGAACGCTTATTTCCTCTCATTTTTGTGGTACCATTCTCCCCACAACAACTGGGAAAGAAATCTGGGTCACCAGGCCCCTGGTGGAGCAACTATTAGAGACCCCTCTATTCCCCAAGAGGAACCAAAGGTCTCCAGCTCTCTTACACAGCCCCCTATTCCCTCCTCTGGATGGAGACCTTCCACCACCCATGAATTTGGAATCAAGGTCCACAGCCCTCTTGGGAGACAGGAGTTCTGAGACTCCAGAGATCCTTCCTCCCCCCAATGAAAATTCAAAGCCCCCTTTGTATGCAGGCCTATCCCCCCACCCCACAGAAACCCAGACCTTATACCCCTTTGTGGCTCAGAAGCCCAAGGATTCCAGCTCCCTGGGGAACCCAGACCCCCTCCTCCATGCTAGAGTCCCCGGTGTGATAGAGACCTCCTTCATCAGGAATCAGGGCTTCCACCTCCTCTCCCCCTGGAGGACTAGACACCTAATAGATCCAGTTTCTACTCTTTGGAGACCAAGATATATCCCCTTGGAGGAGTCCCAAACCCTCAACTCCCTTCAGGAGTTCAGGAGTCTAGGAGTCTGAGGGTCACACCCCCTGGTCCCCCAGAGAAATCAGGAGTCATGTCCCCCGAACTCTATTCCCCTTCAGGACCCAGGAATCCTGGTGACGAGAAGTCACACATTCCAACCGGTAGTCAGAACCCTCATCGCCTTCAAGCACCCAGGATTCTGAGTGGCGGCCCCCCGCGCCCCACCCCCCACCCCCCGCTCTGTGACCTCACAAGCCCAGACATCACATACTAGCATGCCAGCGTCTGGATCACCACGCCCTCTCCCTCATACGGCGACTTGCAGTCCTCAACCCCTGACCAAGCCGAGCAGCCGGGACACGGGGCACCCCGGAAGCCCCAGCCCTCAACCCACCCCTCACTGTGCGGGCACCTGCGGTGCCAGCACTGCTTCGGCGTCGGTCCGCATCTCGTCGAGCGCCTGCAGCAGGACGCCGTGCGCCGCGCGGTAGCCCAGGCCCCCAGCGCCGCGCCCCCGGCGGTGCCCTCGCCCGCCCACGAGCCCAGCCTCGCTTCCACTTCGGCGCGCGTCACCGGACCCGGGAAGCGTGTCCGCTCGGCCAGCTCCCCCGGCGCCAGGCCCAGCGCGCGCTCGCGTCGTGCCAGCGCCGCGGGTTCGAGCCCCAGCGACCGCCGCCACTCGGCCAGCTGACCTCGCAGGAGCGCCACGTCGCAGGCCCAGCCCAGCCCCGGTACCGGGGCCGCCGCCGCCGCCAGGCTAGCCAACAGGGCCGGCCGCCACGCCCCGGCCCGCAGCGCCGCAGCCTTGGTCCGGGCCGCGCGGGGAGACGCGGGTGGCAGAGCCAGAAGCAGCGCCCCGGCCTGGGCCGGGGGTAGCGCACGCCGCAGCCACTCGCACAGACCCGGGAGGCCGCCCGGCCGCAGCGGGAAGACCGGCGGCGGCGCCTCCTCCAGCACCTCCCACGTCTCGTCTTCCGGGCTCAGTGCGGCCGCGCGCTCTGAGTCCCCGCTGCCCGGTTTCTTCACGCCGACGCCAACAGGCTGCAAACTCTCGCTGCCTGCGTCCTCTGAACCTTCCCCACTGCCTGCTTTCTGCGATCCAGGGCCACGTTTCTCCCTTCCCTCACTGCGTGCATTCTCAAACCCCCCTCCGCCTGCGTTCTCTAAGCTCTTGCCGCTCTTTTCCTCTTCGTCCAGGGACTCCGGATCCTCGCCCTCGCCGTCTGTTCGCACGCAGACCAGCGGCGTATCTGGTAGCACCAAGGGCCGGACTTGGGCCCAGTCCTTCTCAGTGGGGGCCCCAGGGGTGACAAGGATGAGAGCGTAGTAGTGGGTTGGGTGGGGGGCAGCAGCAGTGCCCGAGGAGCCCAGAGGCACGGTCCAGAGCACCACGTTGGGGCGCTCTGGGGCCGGGTAGGGCATGGGCTCCGCGGGCACCGAAGCAGGCACCGCACCTGGGTCGTCAGGATCTAACCCGAGTAGCATGTTCAGCACAAGGCTCACGTCAGCCCTACCGGCCACGGCCAGGTCCAGGCGTGCGCTGCCTAGTCGCTCCAGGCCGGCCCGAACCCATGACAGCGCCGCCTCCAGGCCACCCGTCTCGAAGGCCTCGCGCACAGCCTCCAACTCTGCAGCGCCCAGCACCTCGAAGCCATCCTGAGCCGGTGGCAGGAGCCTGCGGGGAAAGGGAGGGATGGGGTCAAAGGCAGAAGAGGGGCTAAATGCTGGCGAGCTGGGCTAGGGGGACAGGACTGGGCTATGATGACAAGGCGGAGCTTTCTGAATAATCAGGAAAGGGAGGGGCCAGACTAATGGCACAGAAACAATCAGAGGCTATGAAGAAAAGGGAAGGGCTTAAAGAAGGGGTGGGACGGCTGGATTGAAATCAGAAATCAGGTTGCCAACAGAGTCGAAAATGGGGACCCGGCTAAGCCTTCCCCGGGGTTACACTCTGCGGGAGCGGGTCTTTCCGAGGGACCTGCAGGATTAAGAAAAAGCCCTGCTGGGCGGGGCAAAACTCATAGAGAGTGGAGTTTGGAGCAAAGAAAGAATGGCGACTGTATTGAGGACTAAACGAAAATCGAGCCCTATTCGACAAGGGCAAGGTCACCAAGGGCGCTCTTTCCTGAGACTAGGAGTTAGGAGGGCTGTAAAGACAGGTGAGGGGAGAACCCTCATCTACTAGTTCTTACCAAGGGCGTGTGGCTAAGGAAGAAAGACGAGTGGTGGGCCTGGGGGAGAGGCTGCCCCTCCCTGAGCCTCGTTTTGACGTCTATAAAAGGGGTTGGGGTTGGGGGAGAAAATTCAGGAGGTAGCCAGCAAGTGGACACAGAAGCGAAAGGGGATTAGAAAAAGGAAGTGGGGGAGGGCCCCCGAAACGACAAAGCTCGCTTAGGGTGTGGCTCTCCGGAGACTGGGGTCGCTTGAGAACCAAGCAGATGGTGAGCAGGAGGGTGAAGACTGGAGAGTGGAGTCTTCGGGTAAAAGCTTCGCGGGGATCACCAGCTTGCCTGGCGAGAGTGAGCCTTCGTTCACACTTTGGCCTGGGGGCAGTGTTTGGGCGCTAGGTCCCGGTCCCTCCTAGAATTCTCGCGAGGGAGCGGGAGCTCATGACCTCAGAGCGCTCGCAGGAGGCGGAACCTGGAATGACATGTCCAGACTTCTAGCTGACCCTTGGCCTAGATGATAGAAGAGGGTCAAGCACAGAGCGCTAGTTTGAGGTGGAACCTCGTGGACCTCAAAACCTGCGCTGAGGGTCGGGATTTGGACGAGGAAGCAGGGCTTCCAGCAGATATCCCGTTAAGGTTGGCCCCAAACTCGCTGAGGGTGGGGTCTCGCAGACCTCAAAGAGCACCTTAGGGGTGGAAGGTACAGACTAAACAAAGCACCAGTCCTCTTCAACCCACCCTGAAACGCCGCGCTCACCTCTGCAGCGCCTCCGCCTGGCTCCGCAGCGCCGCCCGCAGGCGCTCCAGCTCCTCGCAGCCGTCGCTGCTGCGGCAGTCGGTCTGTAGCACAAAGAGAGCTGCGGCGCCCAACCCGGCGCTGTCCAGCCGGGCTGCGGTCTGATCCCGGGCCTGGGCTACATGCTGTGACTCCTCGGGACGGAGGTTCCGCACAGCCAGCAGGGGTGTCCCTCGGGCCAGGGCGGCCCGCGCTGCCTCCCCCAGTGCTGGGGCCAAGGGTTCCTCATTCCCCTCGGGGCCGGGCAGCACCAATACCAGCACGTTGGCTTCCGCCGCCCAGGGACCCGGCGCTGCGGGTGGGCAGCTCAGCTCGCCCAGGAAGAGGCCTGGGCCTGCAGCTCTCAGGCTGGGGAGCCCGGAATCCGGCCGTCCGTCGGGGATCTCTACCGTCTCCACATCCTTGTCGCACAGCGCTGCGATCACAGCAGACTTTCCCGAGCCCGGAGGCCCCAGGAATAAGACGGTCACGTCACCCCGCGGCGGAGGCATGGCTGGAAAGTGGGGAGAGAGGAAGACCCGGGTCACGGAGCACCCAACCTTTTTCTTTCCTAGCTTCCCCACTCTGGTCTCAGACTTCAGCCTTTTACCCTGTCCACTTCTTTCGTTCTCGGGTATCACTCCCAGGCACCTAGAAATCTGGCGCCCAGGCCCTATTCCCCAGGGACCTGGGAGTCCTGTCCGCCCTCTTTCTGAATGCGTTTCCCTTTACGCTTCAAAAACTCAGAAATCGCCCTCTAGTCCCCTCCTCCCTCAGGGACACAGATGTTTTTACCCCTCACTCCTCCCTTCCAAATCACCGACCGAGCAAACAGCTGGCACACGGGACTGCGCAGTCGGTAGCAGTCGGTCAGCCGCTGAGAAGCTCTGCCTCTGGGGTCCGAGGACGGAGGCCCATGAGGCTAAAGCGCCGGGATTTGGGGATGTCCAGACCCTTTCCGGGGGCTCTAACCTGACGTCATTCCTTTTAGGAGGGGGTGTGTCTCGAAAGCGTAACCTCGGGGACAGGGCCCTCTGCAGCGCCTGCGCAGAACGGCCGAAGGGCGCTCTCTCTCTCTCTCTCTCTCTCTCTCTCTCCCCTCGGCCGTCGCCGAACCTTGAACAATGAGGGAGCCAAAGCGCGTGCGCACCAGGAGCGCCTAACACACTTGCGCAACAAGCTTAGGTCTGCACTGAAAAGGAGGCTTGCAACGTCATCATTACGCGCCCCAGTGCAGAGAAGGACCCCTCCCATTATTTTGAGGACTGGGTTGGCGCGACTGAATCAGTGCAGTCGGATGGCAACCCGAGATCTGGGCTTCGAAAGGCTCATCAGGCGAAAGGCCCCGTGGAAACCACCGGGACTTTGAGACTCGGTGGGCCCTACCCCGCTTCCCTTCGGGTGACGGTGCTGTGACGACCAACTGACAGGCGCAACGAAAGGCAGCCCTCTGCTGTCTGGAGAAAAGCAGAGGCCTGGGCTACCAGCCTCGGGAGGGAGCCGAGGGCAGTGGTTGGGGCAGCGGGTCACAGCGGCTGAAAGCGCGCGTGGGAAGCGGGGGTTCTAGGTGCAATAAGAGTTTCGGGATGTCAGAGAAAGATGTCTCCCGGAAGGAGGCAGGCTAAAGCGTGGGTACCACTACCTGCCTCAAGACAGGTGGGAGAGAAGGGTCCCGCGCTCTGAGTTCAGGGAGTTAGTTTGATGTAGGAGGCATAGGTGCGTGAGAAGGCTCTAAGGGGAGTCACAAACCCGGGGAGTTGAATTTTCTGGGAGGACTGAATCTTCTCTAGCGAGCTGCTCTATCAGGTTAGAATTCAAGGAGGTGTTATCTCGTGGGGGGTCGGCCAAAGGCTGGCAAAGCCAAGCCTGTCAAAGGTCACAGGATTGGCGGGCCCTCTAAGACTCGCTGTAGATAAGCGACTTCACTTGATTTACTGTTCTGTCATGCGTGCTCCTCTCTTGACCAGAGGGGTCTCAGTCACCATGGAGGACCGGCACCCCAAAGAGACCATGGAGCAGCAGGATCCGTCCAAGGAGAGAAGTCCCCAAAGTCCGGGAGGTGACATCTGTGAGTACTGCTGACCAGAGATGGGTGGGGTGCAGGAGCTGTGATGCTAAAAGGATTTCTATAGCATTTCAGTGTCCAGGGCGTTGCGGGGATTTGCCTGTTGGGAAGGAGCTGTTAATGGTCCCTGAGCTGCTCTCCCAGGACCTGCTACTCCCCACCCCTACCCTTATTACCCTCAGACGTACCCATCCTGCTCTATCCACATAAACATGAATGGGATGCAGTTCAGAGGCACAGAGTGGCATCCAGAGGCTTGGGGTGGGAGAGGTGGCTGGGAAAGGGCAGAGAGCCCCAGTCCCAACTCTGCCCCAGACTTTCAGTGTGACTTGGGCCTCAGTTTCCCTATCTGTCAAAAGGGCTTGCCACTATTCACCTCACGGGGCTGGCTGGTATGGGGTTTAGCGGCAGAAAAGGGGAAAGCTTAATGTTAATGAAGGTAGCCAACTTGACCTAGGATAATAGGAACACTTCTACTGAATGCTTATTATGTGCTAGGTGCATTCTAAGAGTTTAACATTTGTTATCTCATTCCGTCCTCCTAACAGACTCTGTGAAATTGGTAATTATCACTTTCACATGAGGGAACCGAGGCAAAGAGAGGTTAAGTATTTATAAGGATGAAAGCCACAGTGTCAATGCTCTCCAGCCAGAGACCACCAGGAACACACCTGGAGTTGACCAAGTTGGGCTTATTGCTCACTGCGCTGAGGAAGCACACATGCCGTGGGGCATCTCAGTAATAAGAAAGGACTTATTACAGGATTTAGGCTGTGGTAGGTGATTTGGGGAAGGGTTCAAAAAAGGGGTTTTGCTGTGGATGGATGCTGCCAGGAAGCAGGGGCAATTACATGGCTGGCTATCTTAATACCTAGAAGGAGGGAGGAACAAAGCAAGGCTCCAGGTATGATTGGTAAAGCAGCAGCAGGCACTCATATTAGCCACGACGGTCGGGGGCGGGTGTCTGGCCATTTTCGTGGCTTGGACAGTGTTCATGTTTTGTCTGTGTTTAGAAGGCATCATGGCATGGTCTTGTCTTGATTCGTCTCATTCACAGCATGGCCTTGTCTGACGATGTTCTGTGAAATTGTTTATGCTGAACAGAACACCAAGGCCTAGCTGTGAGTGCCAGGCCAGCTCCTAGCTGTGGGGCTTCTTTTCTCAACAATAATTATTGCAAACCATTGCGTAGCACTGTTCTATGCACTTTTTATACGTTAATTCGTTTATTCCTTACAACAGCCCTATAAAGTAGATACTGATATGGTCATTACCCCATTTTCCAGATGAAAACGCCGTTTCTACTTGCCTCGGAAGTGGTAGAACCAGGAGTCAGTTCCAGGCAGTCTGGCTCCAGAGGCTGTGCTCTAATCACATGGCTCTGTAGGAAGGGCAGACTCCCTGGGTTCCAGTCCTGACTCCGCCATTTCATTTCCTAGCTTCATGACTGTCGGCAAGTTACCTAACCTTTTTGAGCCTCAGTCTGCTCATCCGTAAAACAGGTCCAGTAAGTCTGCTGTCCAGGCCTGGCATAGCACCTGGCACATAGTAAGCCCTGCATGCTCACTGTTGTTGCGATTCTGAGGCTGGGAGAGGCCCTCGAGACTCCTGCTGGCCTCCCCCAACCTCTTCTCATGTCCCTCAGGCCACTTGGGGGCACTACAGTGCACCCGCTGCCTCATCACCTTCGCAGACTCCAAGTTCCAGGAGCGTCACATGAAGCGGGAGCACCCAGCGGACTTCGTGGCCCAGAAGCTGCAGGGGGTCCTCTTCATCTGCTTCACGTGCGCCCGCTCCTTCCCCTCCTCCAAGGCCCTGATCACCCACCAGCGCAGCCACGGTCCGGCGGCCAGGCCCTCCCAGCCGGTTGCGCCCACCACCACGCCACCCACCTTCCCCTGTCCTGACTGTGGCAAGACCTTTGGGCAGGCCGCTTCTCTGAGGCGGCATCGCCAGGCGCACGAGGCCCACCCCTTTCCTGGCCCCTTCGCCTGCACTGAGTGCGGGCAGGACTTTGCCCAGGAAGCAGGGCTGCATCAGCACTACATCCGGCATGCCCGGGGGGAGCTCTGAGTGTGGCTCCAGCCCTCCCTACGGCAATGGAAGCTCTGTGGCTGGTGGGACACCCATCTGATATGGGATGGGAGGGATTTACTTTCCTCCCTGGAAAGGCAAAGGACTCCTGATCAGTAGGACCCAGAAGATGCTCATTTAGAGCTTCCGTCCTTGGAGGGCACAAAAAGCCTTCAGGGAAACAGTAAAATCAAACAGTGAGAAAGAAAGAAAGAGGGAAATTTGTTATTTGTATCTTCCTCGTTCCCAATTAAATAGTTTGAAATCATAACTAGCTGCAGATTGTATCACCATTAATTCTTCCCAGATGGAGGCAATGGGGCTGCAAGAGCCAAGTGCCTGGATCTGGGCCTGAATCGGGGAGGGAAAGTGAGGTGTTGCCTGCCTGTAATGCCACCGAATGGGGCTCACACGTTGAGCAACTTGAGCCTTTGGGGATGGGACAGCAAAGTCGGAGGCTGCACTGAGTCATGTGAGGGTTGCAACCTGGGCCCTTGTCTCTTCCCACCCCCTGCCAGCCTTTCCCACTCAAGGCGGGGCCGTGGCATTGGATGGCTCTGCTTTCCTCCTCCCCAGATAATTTATTGTTCATTTAAATAATTTTTTGTACCATTCTGGTCACGGAATATTTTTTGTATGTGTAGGTGAGATGGCATGAATAAACTAACAGAAATAGTATCTAAAAACAAAAGGTCCATAATAAAATGTCTAAACAAGGAACTCTGGCTTTTGAGCAGGAATTCCCAGAGAACATAAGGGCATTGGGGAGTGGGGAGCTCAGGGCAGACCTGGCCTGGGCCCTGTGGGGAAACTGGTTTGGAGTCAGAGATACCTTCTGTTTCCTGTTGTATTTGGCCAACACATGGAGATATTCCATTAAGATCCTATTTTCAGCTCTTGAAAGGCCCAACCCTGGGCTGAGTTCCACTGGACCAGTTTTACTCCCTTGCATTACCTGCCCTGCCCCTAGAGACGATGGTCGATGCCCTGCATACAATAACCACAGACTCTGTTTGAATTGAGGGATATTTTGAAAGCCCACAGGTGAGATGGATATGGTAGAGACTGAGCTATCTCCCACTTTTTAGCTAGGCACACGATGGCTACAAAGACTGCCTTTCCCAGATTTCCTTGCAGCTAGATGTGGCCATGTGACTGAGCTCTGACTAAATTCCTGGGTAGAGTCCTCAAGCTTCAGAAAGGAACCTGCCTTTACTCCACCTTCCGACCTGGAACGTGGACATGGTATCGAGCCATCTGGGACCATGAGAGCGACAACAGGATGGCAGAGGAAGAGGACAGCAGGAGGCTGGGTCTGCTATCACTACTGCTCCCCCCACCCTTCCAGTCTCTCTACTACAGACCACCCCCTGTGTATATGTAAGTCAGCTTATATCACTCCTCATTCAAAACCCTCCAACAGCATCCCATAAGTAACATCCAAAGGCCTTACCCAGGCCCACAAAACCCAACAATGCCTAGGTCCCAGCCCATTAAGCAATCTCAACTCCCTCCCAGTTCTGTCTTTTTCACTACACTCTAGCCACACATGCCAGGCTGACATCTGCCTCAGAGCCTTTACACTTGCTGTTCCCTCTTACCCAGAACTTTGCAAGGCTGCCTCCTCATTATTCAGGTCTCAATACCTGCCACTTCAGAGAGGTCCTCCTTGGCTAAAACAGCACCTCCAACCCTTAGCCTGATTTAGTTTATTCCCAGCACTCTTCAACACTTGGAATTATCACACCTGTGTTTCTGTCATCATCTGTGTCCTTCCTCTAGAACACAAGCTTCTGAGGGCAAGTGGGTTGTCTTCCTCATTGCTTCATCCCCAATACCTAGGACAGCGCTTGCCATGGAGGCTCAAGAAAGAACTTGACTGAGCCCAGTTGTTTACCTATTTGTCAGCCTCAGCCCACCCTTCCACACTGCTCCATGAGGCTGGGCTTTCTGCAGCTATGCTTCCCAGACTCCCTGGAAAGCTGGCTTCCTTAAGTTCATCCCACAAGAGGTATGGGCAGAAGGAAGGTCGGAAGAGGGGAGAAGCGACTCACCTTGCCTTAGGCTCCTGCTGGCACCCCTCTAGCAGCAGTTTGGGCTCCAATACCTTTCTACACTCTCAGCACAAGGCACCGTGCCCCTCTTGGGGTTTAAGCAGCAGCTGTGTGGTAGCCAGTCCCTGCACCAGCCATACACGTGGCGTGGCCTGCTCACCAAGCTCCCACTGGGTTCTGGTCATTGCGCTTCTCTTTCTGCATCCCAGTCCTAGAGGTGGGAGCTTCTCGCAGACACTAATTTCTCAGTTACCTCACTTTTCCATGTTTGTGCTCTCAGCGTTTTAGTACCTGTGTAACCAATTCCCGGTACTGAGTCCTCTGGAATTCCTGGCTTGGTCTCCATACCCTGCCTGGGCCCTGAAGAACTGAATGACCCCACTGGCAGGAGACTAGGTCTCTTGATTCCCAGTCTCTCGTGATCCTTAGGAACTTCTGATGATGAATGGATAATCTGCTACTTCTGTGCTTAGAAAAAGCCCAGTCTTAGGGCAGAAGAGGGCTTAGGCATGCTGCTCCAGGAAATAAGATCCATCCATGTTGTTTTAATGAGCTGTGAATTTCTGCTTTGATGATTCTGAGACTCAATGATGCTAAACTAAGCTATAGTTATGAAAGTCTCAAAGAGTGCATAAATATAAGATTCTGAGCTTCTAGGATGAAAAGTATGGGTTTTGAAAGATGCTTTGGTCAAGGTCCTGTAACAGGCATCAGAATGTAAATGCTCTTTGGGGCCAAGCAGGTACCATAAATCAGTGAGGCAAGCAGGGTGTAAGGGGTCCAGATGCCAGGCAGTGGGGACTGGGCATGCGGGAGGGAATGCCCCATTAATAGGAGGTGACCCCTACTCAGCTCCAGCAAACTACTGCCCCATGGGATTGTGGGTTCAGCTATCAATCTCACAAGGAAGCCAGAAACTTCCATTTTTGTGTCAAACCTGCCCATTTTTAAATGTTGGTAACCAACGTGATTAAAAAAAACCCTCAATAACTCTGGAGACCAAATACACTCCTGCAAGTCAGATGGTGGCTGTGGAGAGCCATTTCTGGTGTGTGGCTTAGTGGCTAAGAATGGGTGCCTTAGCTCTAGTTGTCTGGATTCAAACCTGGCCTCTGCTTCTTCCCAGCTGTGTGACCTCTAGAAGATTACTCAACCTCTCTGTGCCCTGGTTGTAGCAGTTGTAAAATGGTCGTGATAGTCGCCCCTACGCCTCTAAGAATTATGATGACGACGACACACTCGGAGAGAAAGTCAGAGTCGGTATTAATGGCCTGTGTGACCCGGTCCTCTTCCCCTCTGCTTTTCTCTGCCCGTCTCTGCTCTTGTGTTCCCACCAGTCTTCCCCCTGCCTTCCTCAGCAACAGCCTTGTGGCCCCAAGTGCTCTTCAACAAACATCCCAAGCAGGTTCCACCTCAGGGCCTTTGCACTTGCTGTTCCCACAGCCACATGGCCCGTTCCTCCTCCTCTAGATCTCTGCTTTGACGTCACCTTTTTAGTGAAGCCTTTCCTGACTACCCCGTTTGAAACTGCTTCTCACACACACACAAGCCTCCCCATCCCCCTTCTCTTTTCCTCCACAGCACTTATAACCTTCTAACATTCTAAACGTTTTACTTAAATATTCAAGTATCTGTTTTCCCCTTTATAATATAGCCTCCACAAAGGCAGGGATTTTTGTTCATTTGTGTTCACCACTCTACTCCCAGCTCCCCAAATAGGGCCTGCATCTCCTAGGTATTCAATAAATCACTGCTGAATGAATGAGTAATAAGTAACAGTCCCTACCTCATAAGGATCCGATGTGATCGTCCATATAAAGCGCTTAGCCCAGGGCCTGGTCCGCTGTGAGCCATTATGGTAATTCAGGTTCTATTCTTGAAGGTTCTTAGTTGCCAAGCTTCTATGAGTTAACACATGTAAAGCGCCTTAGAACAGAGCTTGGCACACAGTAAATGCTCAGTAAATGGTAGCTATTATTATAATTAGGCCTCTATTTTCAAAGGAGCTTCAGTGCCGAGCTTCTGTGAATTAGTACTTCCCATCTCAGAGCAAGAGCCTGTGTTTCCACAAGGCTGTAATAAGCTGACCCTCTGTTCCCCTCTGACCTCATCCCTCCAGCCACTCTTGCCTAATTGACCTCTCCCCCCCCCCCCCCCCCCCCCCAGCCCCTCTTGCCTAATTGACACGTGGGGCAGGCTCCTGCCCCCCCCCCCACACCAGATCGCTCTTCCCACCCGTGTGCCAGGCTCCCTCCCTCCCTTTCTCAGGTCTCTGCTTAGGTCTCTGTCACCTCCTCAGGGAGGACTACACTATTTAAAACTGCACCCTCTTCCAGAACTGTTCCCCCTTCTCCTCTCTATTTTTCTCCACAACACTTACATCCAGCATATGTTACATCCTTCTTGTTTACTTTTTGTTTACTATCTGTCCCCACCGGTGGCCCCCTCCCACCTCCATGTAAGCTCCATGAGGACAAAGATTTTATTTTATTCACTGGTGTGTTCCCAATGCTTAGCACACAGCAAGTATTCAAAAGATATTTGTTAAATGAATTAATGCATCACAGTCCCTACCTCGCAGAGTTATTCTAAGGACCCGATGATCTCATGTAAATAAAATGCAGCACTCTGTAAGTGCTGGGAAAATGGCAGCTGTAATTATAATTAAAGTTCTATTTTTGTAAGTTCCTAGATGCACAACTTCTCTAAGTCAATATACATAAAGCTCTTGGACTGGCACTTGGCACCCAGGAAGCGCTCAGGAAGCAGAGCTGTGATTATAATTAAAGTCCTCTTTGTGAAGGTTCTTGGATGAAGTGGCAGAGAGCATGAGCTGTCTTCCAGAAACCATTTTCTGGGCACTTGGCTAGACCGCCTTTCCCAGACTCCCTTGCAGCAGGCTGTGGCCACGTGACTAATCTCTCAGCAAAGGGACATAAGTGGAAGCACTGTGTGCCACCTCCAGGCTGGGGCTTCTAAGAGAACGTGTGTACCTCTCCAGGCTCTCTTTCATCTTCCTCTGGCAGAACCCAGGCCATGGACACCCAGCCATGACCATGTGAATGCCAAAAGGCTTACAGGATGGCCTGCGTCCCCAAATCACCATATGAAGGTTACCTGCCAACCTGAAACACCCATCCTGGACTATGACGTGAGCAAAAAATTCTGTTGTGTGTGAGCCTGTGCATCACGGGGTCCATGATGAAATAATGGGAACCACACTGAACATTTGCACTTAGTAAACATTAATTATCTCGGCAACAACGATCCTTAGCTTTCCCCAAGGAGCCCAGGGATGGTGAGGTAAATGCCCAGGCGCATGCCTTATACACTCGAACTCACACACACACACACACACACACACACACACACACACACCCCGACCTCAAATGCACACTCGGCAGACACACAGAATTTGGCTTTTATTCTGGCTTTCACACAACTACTGCTAAGACGACACAGATCAGTGGGACCCCATCCCCGTGACCACTGCGACCACCCCGATGTCCTCAGCCCTCTCCTCCCACCCCACCCGCCCCACCCCTCTGCCAAGCTCCCTAGGTCGGGGCACTCCCTACACCTCACCCCGGGCATGCAGCATGAAGTGCCCGTGCAGCTCCCCGAGGTTGTCAAAGGAATCCTCGCACTCGGTACAGTGGTAGGCGCCGCCCTCCCCCTCCTCCTCCC
>NW_006786304.1:2901602-2905243 GCF_000442215.2 Lipotes vexillifer | reverse complement strand
TCGGCCCTCCCCAGCCCGAGGCGGCTCCTCCTCTTCCTCCCCGAGGGCCCTGCTTTCAGGAGCTGGCGCTTCCTGGGGGGCTGTGGCAGGGCGGCAGAGCCGGCAAGGTGGGGTGCCCGGTGGGGCCTCCCCAAGGGCGGAGCGGCCACAGAGCTGGCAGGGCTGGGCTGGGGGGCCCGGGAGCTGGGCTGCACGGGGGGCCCGGCGGGATGGGCCCCCCCGGCCCCCCCCCAGGCGCTGCTTCACCTTGTAGCCGGGGTCATATTCGGGGTCATCAGTGGTCTCCTCTTCCTCGTCCTCTTCATCTTCCTCCTCTTCGGAGTCCGGCTCTGAGAGAGTGTATTCGGAGTCAGAGGAATGCTCGGGGCCTAGAGGGGGCGGAAGAGGAAAGACGGAGGCATCAGGGGACCGAGTGCTGTGCCCGGCTGTCCCCTCCCCGAGCCCCGTTCAGACTTGCCACAGTATGGAGAGGGAAGCCCGGGCCCGACCCTGCTCTCCTGCCACAGATGGATCCCCATCGTGCAGAACAGGCCGTATCTGTGTGTCAAGTAAATGAACGTCTTGCAAGAACTGCATCTTAGGGGTTTAAAAAAAACAAAGTAGGAGACGTAGGAGTAATAAAAACAACAATGACAGTGTCCACTACTATTTTAAGAACCTTGTTTTTTATACATCAACTCAACTAATCCTTACAACAACCCTGAGGGAGGTACTATTATCCCTAAGTGACAACTGGGGAAACTGAGGCACGGAGAGGTCAGGCGACTCACTGGCCTCCAGTCACACAGCTAAACGGGGAAGAAGCTAAATGTGGGCGATGGCCTCCACTGGCCATTTTAGGGAGACAAACACGTGAACAGGTACTTAAGCAAATTAAAACACACACACACACTCTGATATATGTGGTTTCATATATATATATATATATATATATATATATATATAAATATCTAGTTAAGTGAGTTAAAATATTTATTTGTAAATATAGATATATTACTGTGATTTCATGGGCATGAAGGACATGCCTAGGACAACTTTAGGTTTAAAAAAAAAATGGGAAGTCACTGTACAGGAAGGGTGACACCAACAACTGTTATGGGGGGTGTGGAGACGGGAGCCCCCACTACAGCGGCAGCAAAATACCGGCTTCTACAGACGTGGTGGCAGAAGCCTGCCCAAAGCATCTCCTAGGACTGTGACAGCCTAGCCCTGTACCCACTGGCCCCCCTTCCTCAGTTTTCCCCGGCAGCGTACGGGGACCCCATTACCACTGAGCCGGCCCCACTGCCTCCTCACGTCCCTCAACTCCCCAGGCCGGCACCCACCTCAGGGCCTTTGCCACCCTTTCTGCAGACGGACTAAGGCTTGATCCCTCCCCTCTGTCACATCTCTGCTCAAGTGTCACTTTGGTGAAACCCTGGTCAGTCTGTCTAACCAGCAATCCCTCCCTAGCACTCTCTACGCCCCTAACTCTGCTTTATTTTTCTCCTCAATGTATTGTATGTAACACCTGCTTATACGTTTACTGCCTGTCCCTGAAAGCAGGGACTTCGTCTGGCTCATGACTGCATCCCTAGCATCTAGAACACTTTCTTTGTGCCTGGCATTCAATTTGACAGCGCTTTTCTGCGGCTTTCACACATGCCATTCCCTCTGCCGGCAATGTCTCCCGTTCTCCTTTAAGGACCCGGAAGGAGGCTTTCCTCCCTGGTGAGGGCATCCCAGATCTCCTAATCCCAGGCAGCTGGTCACTTGCTCTTGCCCCCTGGCCGTCCTAGCCCCGAGCCCGCAGGGCTGTGGTCACCTGTGTCCCAGTCCTTTCCCCACCAGACCCGCGGGCAGGCCTGGTCTGACTCATCGCTGGGTCCCCAGCATCACCCAGCTCAGAAGAACAGGTTATGTTTGCTGAGCGTCCGTCCTTCCCTGCAGCTCTCTCTGTCTCTTACTTGTTCCTGCCTCTGTCCTGCTGTCTGTCTGCCATTTAACAAATGTTTCCCGAGGCCTTGGTGTGGGCTGGTCCCTCTGCCTGGAACGCTGTCCCCCACTCTATCTGCCTGGCGATCTCCTACTCATCCTTCAGGGCCCAGCACAGGCTCTGTCCTCCATGAAGTCACCACCCCCGATGACTTCAGGCACAGGGTCTCTCCCCTGTTCCCTCCACCCTGGCTCCATCTCCCCTGTAACTGTCCTAAAGGCTGTAGCCATCTGGGCCCCAGAATGTCTCCTCCTTCAGGCTAGAAACCCCTCAGGGGCAGCTCTGACTCATCTGGGGTCCCCAACGGGACGGGTGGGTTGAATGAACAAGGGCGGCCCTGCTCTCCCTCCTCCAGGCCTTCGCCTCTGCTCTTCTCCCACCTGGGGCGACCCTCTCCTTCTCGACTAGCAAATTCCGGCTGCTCTTTAAGGCGCCAGCTCCACGTCACCTCCTCTATGAGGTCCTCCCTGACTGCCCAGGTGGTCAGTGCCTCTCTCGTCTGGGGTCGCCCTGTCCCCTAACACACCCTGACAGTGACGGTCTGGTTCTGGAGACTGGAGACTCCTGGAAGGCAGGACCTGGGTCTGACCCATCTCTGTGCCCCTAGCAATGCTGAGCATAAGGCAGCCTGGGGAGGCATTTGCTGAACGGCTGCAAACCACAGACGAAACACCTCCAGCTTTGAGCTGGGGCTCCACCCCTCTTTCTCCTCCCACCTCTGACTTCACACCACCTCCCTTCCAGAGTCTTCACTGCCCACTGCGACTTCATGAAGTTGGCCTGGGAAAGGCAATCAGGTGGTCACCCATGGCTACCAGGCCTTTTGTGTCCACCGTGACTTCCTGGACCATAGGCCCTTTCGCAGCCACCATGCCTTCTCCACCTGCGAGAGCCTGGAAGCTCAGCATGCCTCTGGTGTCCGTGGGACCCTCGATGCCCGCAGCGTCTCCCAATTCTCCTGCCTCCTTGAAGACCACCAAATCGGCAATGCCCAACAGCCCCTCTGTGTCCACCAAACCTGAGACTGCCCCTAACTCGGTCACGAGCCCAAGCGGTTCTGAATCTCCCAAATGGGCAAGTACAAAGGCAGCCCCTTCTAACCAGCCCAGCAACAAGTCCCGAGCCCACGGCACGGCCCAAACGCCTAGCAAAGCTAGCACGGACACCAGGGCCAGCACTGACACCAGGACCAGCAAAGCCAGCAAGGCCAGCAGGGTAAGACGCCCCTGGCGCAGAAGCACCCACGGCCGAGGCAGAACTCCCGGCAGAAGGGGAAGCCGCAGCTCCAAGAGGTCAGCCAACAGGGCCAGCACTCCCAGCAGGATAAGAACTAATGGTGCCAGACCAGGTATGCCCAGCAGGGTGAGAACTCCTACTTCCCAGCAAAAACAGAGTTGGGGGAAGAGTTACAGCCAGCTGAGAACCAACAACCGGGAAAGGAGTGACAGCCAGCCTAGAAATGTGAGCAGAAAGAGGAGCTAGAGCCCCCCAGGAGCCTTGGATATGGACCCCCCAGTAGGGCAAAGAGTTACAGCCCCGCTAGAACCCCCTTCGAGGAGAAAGGTCACTGCCCGTCTCCATCATCATCCAGGAAGGTGAAGAGTTACAGTCTGAAGATCACCCCCAGCAGGGGATGGAGTTACAGCCCTACTGAAGTGTTCAGCAG
>NW_006786304.1:2901032-2901386 GCF_000442215.2 Lipotes vexillifer | reverse complement strand
TTCAGCAGGGTCGAGAGTTACAAGCAAGGTAGTGAAAAGAGAAAGATCACAGCCAGCCAATCTAGAACCTCCGGTGAGGAGAGAGATCACAGCCAAACTAGAACCTCCAGCAAGGAAAGATATTACAGTCGATCCAGAGCCCCCAGAAAAGAGAGTGCTCTCAGACGATCTCGAACCTCCAGCAAGGGGAGAGATCTCAGCCAAACTAGAACTTCTAGCAAGGAGAACGATTACAGCCAATCTAGAACTCCCAGAAAGAAGAGAGACCACAGCCGATCCAGAACTTCCAGCAAAGAAAGCGATCACAAGGAGAGCAATCCCAGCCAACCTGTAACCCCCAGAAGTCTCAGCAGG
>NW_006786304.1:2899141-2901022 GCF_000442215.2 Lipotes vexillifer | reverse complement strand
CAGGAAGGGATCCCCTAGCAGCGCACAGAGTCCTAATCAGAACAGAAAACCTAGTGAGATAAGGAGCCACTCCCCGTCAAGATTTCTCAGCGAAGCCCCAATCCCAAACCAGGAAGATAGTCAAGCCAACCCCACCACCCCGAAGGCCATCTCACCTGGAGAAAGGTCCTCATCGTCTTCCTCCAGGCTGGCGTAGCCCCCAGTCTCAGCTGGCTCACGGGTTTCTGTCATGGCCAGGGGAGGGGACAGGAGACAGGAGCAGAGCAGCAGCTGGGCAGTGTCCCTCCCTGGCCAGCTTTCCACAGCCACACGTCGGCCACAAGTCCTCTGATGCAGGATGTCAGCAGGTAGAGAGGGATGCTGGACAGGGGAAGGAAAGGCCTGTGATGACTCAATAAACTTTTACATAACATCTGCCTCCCCAGGACTCAGTGTGCCCAGTGTTGTGGGCAAGGCAAAGACGATCCCAACCCTGTCCTTGACTGCCTGAAGAGCCTTGACTGCCTACAGAGCCTTCACTGCAGGCCTTAATTTCCCCATCTGGTTCTCATTCAATGGGGTGGGGAAGGGTAATATTCCAAATATTTAACAGCGAGCACCAACACGGGCACCAATCAGTACTGAGAGGGGAACATGGACCTACGCCAGGCATTAACCCTTTACTTGCTAGGCTGTGGGAAAGTCTGGGGCGGGGGGAAGACTCCAAAGTGGCAGCTGGGGGTAGGGATTACTTGGAATGGTAGTGATACACCAACCAGTCTAGAAGTTCTATATTTTAAAAACTAGTATGGTTGCACTGATTTGTGAATGTCAGCCCTCTTTTTTTTCTTTTAATTTAGTTTTTATTTATTTTTGGCTGCATTGGGTCTTCGTTGCTGCACACGGGCTTTCTCTAACTGCGGCGAGCGGGGGCTACTCTTCATTGTGGTGCGTGGGCTTCTCATTGCGGTGGCTTCTCCTGTTGCGGAGCACAGGCTCTAGGCGCGCGGGCTCAGTAGTTGTGGCTCGCAGGCTCTAGAGCGCAGTAGTTGTGGCGCACGGGCTTAGTCGCTCCACAGCATGTGGGATCTTCCTGGACTAGGGCTCGAACCCGTGTCCCCTGCACTGGCAGGCGGATTCTTAACCACTGCACCACCAGGGAAGGCCTTGCCCTAATTCTTTATCAATTTACACCTTGGCAAGATGACGCCTAGGTTTGAATCCTAAATCTGCCACATTCTAGCTGCGAAGCTTCAAACAAAGGACTTTTCTTCTCTAGCCTGTTTCCTTCTAGGTATAAAAAGGGCTTCTAGGGCTTAACTTACGTACTTGTAACCACGTTGAGACGTTATTATCTCCTTTGCACACATGAGGAAATTGAGGCACAAAGAGAATTATCATACCAACTGGTAGGTGGGTGAACTAGGATTTGAAGCCATGTCATCCTACCTCTCATAAAATGATCCTTCAGCAGAAAAGATTTTTTGAAGATTCAGTAGGCTAGTTGATATAAATTGGTGGTATGTGGCAGGTACTCCATTAGCAGTGGCTATTACTACCCGCAACCCCAACCCTCTATAAACCATTCCCACCATTCCAGACTTCTCACCTCTCCCTGTGCACAACAGGACTTTTCACATCTGTGAGTCTTAGTAAATCCTACAACTGCTGTCTAGAATGTGCTCCTTCCCCCATGTCTGCCTGGAGAACTCTTACTCTCTCTCCAAAGCCCACCTCAAACACAAGAACCTCTATACCTCTCCTCAGCCAAACACCACCTCTGCCTCTTCCAAGAAGCCTTCTCTGACTCCTCTCCTTCCTTTCTCTCCCTCTTCATCAATACTCCCTACACACACACACACACACACACACACACACACACACACACACACACACACACAC
>NW_006786304.1:2895759-2899131 GCF_000442215.2 Lipotes vexillifer | reverse complement strand
CACACACACACACACACACACACACACACACACACACACACACACACACACACACGGCACTTCTTTTTCTCCCACCGTGCTCCCTGAGAGTAGAGAGCCAGGCAGAGCAAGTTATGAAGGGGCTGGCAGCCTCGGCTGCACCTCTTATATACCAAGGCCTGTGCTGGGCACTGGCTAATATGGTGGAAAACGCATGATTCCCTTCAAACTCTAGGGGTCGAGTCTAATGCTGGCGACTAAAGAGAAAAAGATTAGGATTGAAGCCTGGAGGAGGCTGGGGCACGGGAAAGCTGGCATCGATGGCAGGTGAGCTTTCTAAAGACACTTGGATTGGGCTTTAAGGACAGAGGGGATTCATAACTGGCAGAGGAGAGTTCTCATAATACCCTATTGCTTACAGGGCTCCATTTAATTTGGGAACTCTACTTTATGCCAGGATAGGTTGCCAGACTTAGTAAATAAAAGTATACAATACCCAGTTAAATTTGAATTCCAGATAAAGAGTCTTTTAGAAATGTACACCTCAAATACTGAATGGAACATGGGTATATTAAATAGTTCTTTGTTGTTAACCTGAAATTCAAATTTAACCGGGCGTTCTATATTATAACTGGCAACCATACACTATGGATAATCAGAACTTTCTATGGGATTAGCAGGAGACATTGCTCACCAGTGCAGCCTACCCTTCCCCAAGCCCACATCACACAAAGCCCCTTCCAGAGTATTCCAGATGTCAGGTGGAGGCAGTCCTTGGTGCCCAAGTCCCATTCCTACAGTGAACATGGCGGCCAGACAGGCTTCTACGATCTTAGAGGGGCACAAATGAGGTTCTCTCACTACCATAACGCAAACAGTGCCGGAGACCCCACAGTGTCATGAGCCTACAGCAACCAACTCCCAAAATGCCATGCGCGAACATAATAGGCACCCATTCCCACAACGCTAGGGAGAGGAGGCAAGAACAAAACCTTAGACAGGACCATAAGGCCCAGTCCCCCCTGCTGCTGCAGTTTTCCCCAGGATGCCTTGGGCCTATAATGACCACCTTCCAAGGCGCTCTTCGTCGAAGCACTCCAAGCTTCCAGGATGCTCAGCGGAAGGTGTATGACAAAAGGCACGGTTCCCCACAAGAAGCTAGGATAATCCCAGAATGCACCAGGCTCATAACGACTAGCTGACAGACTCCCACAATGCTTTAGGGCACGGCGTCCCATTTTCCCAGGATGCCTCAGGACGGCACGGAGATGCGTTGGGGGAGAAAAAGGATCCTGGATTTCTCCCTCAAGCCGTCACTGCCCAAGACTGCTGCCGGCTCCTCCGTGACGGGAGCCGTCACTCCCATCATGCAGCGGTGCCGTGGTGCCCGCTTCCCAGCATGCCCCGCGCACCTCCATCCCGGACACTCACCGGCGCTGGCGGCCCCAGCTCCGGCTCGGCGGCAGCGGCTGCACGCCCCGGCTTTGCGCCTGCGCTGCAAGTGGGCTAGGAGGGAGTGCGAGGGGCGTGAAGAGCCTAGGGCGCTTGCGCGGCGAGATAGACCATTCCTGTAGCATAGTGGGAAGAGGGGCTGAGTCGGGCCATCGACAAGGCTCGCGCAGGGGGTTTCCAGGCCTTGCCCCTCGCTGTCCGGGTTTACTTGGTACAGTCCGCAGCCGGACGGAACGAGAAGCTGCAAGGCTTGCGCGTGCGTGATCGATCGTGAACGCGCCTTACAGAGAATGGGATGTGCTGGGGGTGGGGTGGGGTGGGGGGGTACCAGCTCTGCCTGGATCCTGGACCTGAGGCCTGGTCATTTGCATAATCTTAGCGCGGGACAATGGGAGGCCTCGGGCGATGGAAGAGCTGATCTGCATATTCCCCGGAGGGGCCATACTCCGGAGCGCATTGATTAGCATATGAGGGGCTTGGGGGCGGGGGATGGAAAACGCCGGGCAATAGCGCATGCGCACAGGGACTGCGGACTAGCGCGAAGCGGGCATCCTCAGTTCAGTCGGAATCAGTTTGCATCCGGAGAGGGGGTACAACGGACAAGAACCTTACCAACCCTCACAACCCTCTCCCCATAACCAGGATAAATATTTATTGCTCTCTTGTGTGTCAGGCCCTGTGCTAGAGGGCACTATGGTTTCCGCAGTGAACATACCCGGCCTCTATCCTGCTGGCCCCCCAAAGGAGGGAGATTCACACATAATCAGAACCACAACCCGGAGTAGTCAGACTTGGGATGAGTAAAGCAGAGGAAGCTGTGGGAGCCACAGGAGGCGCCTGCCCCAGGGAGTCTTTCTGGCAGAGGGAACAGCAAGGGCAAAGGCCTAGGGGCAACAAAAATTGCCTGGTTGGAGGAAGTGAAAGCAGTTTAGTGTACCTGGAACAGAGTCAGAGAGGGGAAAATCTCCTACAGGCGTCGTTAGGAGCTCAGACTTTACGATGAAGGTATAGGAAGCTATTGCAGAATTCCAGGCTTCCTGGACGTGACTCACATTCCAGTTTAAGATTCTCCAATGAGCTCCCGTTACATTTAGAAAAAAATCCAAACCCTTTATCATGGCCCAGGAGCTATACACATGGTCTAACCCTGCTCATCTCTGACTTCAACCCCCATCCCCATCCAATCCTATCTACTTCCACTTCCCCTCTAACACCCCAATCTCTTTACCATCTCAGGTCTTTGCCCTTGCTGTTCCCTTTGCCTGAAAATGCTTTTCCCTCTGATCTTGGAGTAGCTGCTCTTGTGCTCATCATTCATATCTTGGCACAGATGTCAATGTGACAGGCTTCCTCTGATCTTTTTAAGATAGAACCTCCAGATTGGCTTTAGAGAAGTGAGCGGGTTATGGATAAAGCAGGATTGGCTATGAGGTGATGGTTGTTGAAGCTGGGGTGACAGAAGCATGGGGGCTTCATTGTCCTGTTCTGTCTACTTCTGTATGTTTGATGTTTTCCATAATAACAAGTTAAAAGAAAACAATACCCACATCCCCTTACTCTGTATGTTATATTAATAGTACTTATGGCAATCTGAAGTTAAGTTTTTGTTTTGTTTTGTTTTTTCCGTCCTTGCTGTAGTCTGGTTTCCTCATGAAAGCTTTGTGAAGCTAAGACTGGAGTCAACCTTTTTCACTTTGGGTCCTCAGTGCCTAGAACAGGATCAAGTTTGCGCTTAGTGCTAAGCTGTCTGGAACACCTAACATTTGCCTGTTTTATTCACCATGGCACCTCCAGCCCTTTGAGCAGTGACTGGCACTCAAGTAAGGTCAATATGTTTTTGACTCAAAAATTAGAATCACTTGTCTAAAATTTAGATGAATGAATGAGGGGCCTGGAATGCCAGGCTAAGGGGCTTTGACTTGATCTAGAGAAAGGGGAGCT
>NW_006786304.1:2881957-2895707 GCF_000442215.2 Lipotes vexillifer | reverse complement strand
AGGGAAAGATTTCTGAGCAGGGCAGGGACAGGTTTTGACAGGGCAAGATGTGAGTAATTGAAACCTCCTCTGGAGATTGATGTTAGGGGTGGGGGTAAGCCAGGGGAAGGGTCCAGGCTATTGGGTGGGGATGGGGTAGCTCAGTGGCTACTGAAGAGACAAGACTTGGTGACTTCTGGCTGAAAGGCTAACCAGAAAAAAAAACAGGTTTCTTGGAAGGGTGGAGGTGCCCTTGGAGAAGTAAGGACCCTCTCCTGGCCTACACCGTCCACCAGCAACCATCACCCTCCCTCCCTCCTCCCTCAGTTCAGCACCCCTCCCAACATGGTACAGCTCTGGGCAGAGGGACAGACACACAGCCACCCCAAACACTTGTTCTCTCCTCAGTTTAATGGTGGTTAGTGGGATTGCCAAACCCCCTCCCCGTTCCCCTCCCTGCCCCGTACAAAATGTGTGTTGTTTTTTTTTTTAACAAGAAAAAGGGGGCAAAAGCCAGGAATGGGGGGAGGGGGGCGCAATCTGATATTTTCATACAGATTTTTGATTTTTTTTAATATATTATATATAAAACCATAGAGAGCAACGCACCCTCCCCCCAAACTCCTTTCTCCCTCCCCGGGGGGCCTGGAGGAGAGATGGGGAAGGCCCCCCCAAGGAGTGGGTGGACAGAGAGACAAATATGGAAGGGACAGATGTGGGGGAAGGAGGTAGAGGGAAGGAGAGCCCAGGAGCCTGGGGAAGGGGGGATTGGAGAAAAGTTGGGACTGTCTCCCTCATCGCCCCCATCAAAGTTATGACACAAAGACACAGAATCCCTGTTTCCACACCCTCCCCCCCACCCTTACCCCCACCGTGCAAACATGGCTTTGCAAAGAGGTGCCCAGAGCTCTGTGGAACTCCTCCAATGGCTGGCATGGGGTCTGGGACCCCCAAAGATATCTCTGTTCCCCTTCCCTGCCCACCCCACCCTTCCCAGAATCTGACCCCTCCCCACAAGACCTGGTTCTGCAGCCTAGGGGCCTTGGCCTTCCCCCAGTTATCTTCCCCCAACCCAATCCCTACCGCCCTCCCTGGACTTGGGGGTCTGGACCTTTGGCCCTTGCCCCCTGGGGGACCCAGACCTCTGGGCCCTTGCTTCTGGCCCTTGCAGAGACCCAGGCATCCGACACCCCCATCCCTGCCCAAGCGTCTGAGGTGTTAGTGGTGGGGGGAGAAGCCCACCATCCCAGACTCCGGTAAATGTCTTTGCAGCTGGCAGTGGGGTGGACCCCAGCCCAGGCCCATGCCTGGGGTGGAGGTGGGGTCAGATAAAGAATTCTTCTTTCCTCTTGTGTCCGTCGCTGCCATTGAGAAAGGCTTCTCTTGCTTCTCCCTGCTCATCCAGGCCACTGGCCTCATGGGTCAGATAGGAGCCTGAGGGGTGACAGACCCCGGGGCAGAGGCAACAGATATGTGTGGACCCAAGAGTCAGACAGGGAGGCCGACAAGACATACCAGACGAAGGAAGAGAGAGAGACGGAACATACAGGGAGAGGGAATCAAGTCCAGGGAAGAGCAAAACAGGGGCAGAGGAAGAGGTAAAAGCAGAATTAGGAAGACTCCAAAAGTTCACGGAAAGATCAACCCTTATCCGTTCTCTTGATAGTATCCCCTTGCTCTGCTCCCAACGAACTCGGCAATTAGGAATTCAAACGCATGGTCTTAATTCAGCTTCAAACCTTCACCTCTTTTAGGGTCCCGGACCAAAAGACCCGCCCCTTTTCGGGATCTGGGCCTCAGGTTTCAAATCCTGGATCTAGGTTCCTCCCCCTCCCGGCTCTACGCCCGCCCTCTTTCGAATCGGGTTTTAGGCCCCACCCCTTTCCGAACGCCACAACCAACCACACCCCTCCGCTGAATTTGAGGCCCCGCCCCCACTCACCCTTCTGCCGTACTGAGCACCAGACCATGCCCACCAGCACACAGATGATCAGAAACACCAGTAGCGCCAGGATGCCGCCCACAATGGCGTACGGCACCGACGTCTGAGCCTCTACCACCGCACCAGGGTCTGCCAAAGGGACAGGGGGGCAGGCCCAGGTCATCAGAGGACGGTCCCAGCCCGGGCCAATCGCTGCCAACCTCTTAAACCATTCTGCACGCCACGTCCAACCGCGCCCCCTTATGTGCCACGCCCCTCAGATCACTGCCACCTGGTGGCCCCTTCCCCTGGTGCCATTCTTAATGCTCCGCTTCCTCAAGGAATGCGTGTAGGTTTGTACAATGCCCGACCCGGCCCCCGAGTCATTTCGCTAATATCTACCTGCCTCCTCCCCCCCGCCCCACCCCACCCCCCAGCGAACAGAAAGAACACATCCCTTTTCTTTTGTCTTCAGGTCCAAGTCCCTCCCCATCTTTTCTGAAACGCTCCAGGTATTTAAAATGCTGAGCTAGGGCCCAACCACTCCAAAATTCCTGCCCCACCGTCCTAGGAGCTGAACACATAACACGTACTTTGTGCTAGGGGCCTCCAACCGCTTTATATATTTAGCTCATATAGTCTTCACAACAACCCTATGAGGTAGGTGCTGTTGTTTATTTCCACTTTACCGATGAGGAAACTAAGGCACGAAGTTACCCGCAACAGGACGCTGCAGAGCTGAATCTGAACCCAGACGATCAGTCTGGCCCCAGAACTATAAAAACTCTGTGGGCTTTTGACCCCCTGGAATCATTCTTTGCCCACACAGGACAGTGCGGAGACCCCGGGAGGCCCCGCCCCTACCCTGAGCCCTGCCCCCAGGCCTGCCGCCGCGCGTCCTCACCGTAGACCACGAGCACATAGAGCGCCCTCGCGTGGCCGTGCTTGTTCGACGCCTCGCAGGTGTAGGTGCCATTATCCGCGGATGCCAGGCCGGGCAGCGTAAGCGTCTCCCCGACTGCCTCGGCCCGCTCTGGCAAAGACTCATTACCGCGGTTCCAGCGGATCTGGTTTGGCCTGGGCGGGGGTATATAATGAGAGTTAGGGACGCAGGTGCCAGCACCCGATTCTGACGTTTCAGGAATCTAGACATGCCGCATCTCCAAATAAGAGGGTCCTTATTAGCCCTTTCCTTCCTAGAAAACCAACAGTCCTGGACCCAGCTTCCACCCATCACCAGGGTCTCAGGAATCCCAGCCTTTCCCCCAGCCCCTTCCACCCTGAGAATCCAGGCGTCCGGGACCCCACGGCCTCCTTCCTCACGATCTAGCTCCAGACCCCTCCTCTCTCAGGACTCAGAAGTCTGGGCCGCAGCCCCCTCTGTTAGCTCAGTCCCCTCTCTCCTGAGACACAGGTGTCCAGGTCCCCAGCCCTATTCTCCTCAGGACCCTGGAGTCTCGGGCCCCAGAGCTCACCTGGGGTTCCCCGTCACAGCACATGTCAGCACCAGCGTGTCTCCCTCCCTCACCACAGCTTGGGAGGCATGGATCCGGGCCG
This sequence comes from Lipotes vexillifer, assembly GCF_000442215.2. Taxonomy (NCBI): domain Eukaryota; kingdom Metazoa; phylum Chordata; class Mammalia; order Artiodactyla; family Lipotidae; genus Lipotes; species Lipotes vexillifer. The sequence goes on along the minus strand of NW_006786304.1, from coordinate 2,892,250 downwards.
TGGGGGAGTCTGTGGGCAGAAGTGAGATGAGAGAGTGGTTGTCCGGGTCATCATGCAGACTAGGAACTCCCCCGGGGACAGGCGGTGGGGGTGGTACCCCCCCCCCCCCCGGGTGCTGGCCCGCCAGGCACTTACACTGCACATCCAGCACGTACTGCGTCTGTTTGCTGTGTCCGGAGGGCAGCGCCTGGTTCTGCGCCTCGCAGATGACGATACCGCCGTCGTCCTTGCGGTCCACACGAAACCGCACTGTGCTCGCCACGCTCCAGACCTTGCCATTTTCCTGGCTGCTGCTCACTCCTGCCAAGACCCGCCCAGACACTGTCAGGTCGGGGTTATGGCTCCGCCCACCGAAGGAGCACCCCACCCCCAAGCCAATCCCGAAGCAGGCTATTTGCCAAGCCCCGCCCCTTATCCACAGCCCTCGCCTCTACTCCAAACCACGCCGTCCTCGAAAGAGGCCCACCACCCCACGTGGCTCTTCCCAAAGCTCACCCCTCTTTCACCCCACGCCCTCTCATCTATCAGTTCATTCAATAGCTATATATTGAGTGACTAGGGTCTGCCAAACCTGTGCAATCTTCTTCAGGCCCCGCCCACATATAAACCAGCCCTTCCCAAGCCATGCCTCCTGGAACCCCGCCTCCTCTTAAGTCCCGCCCTTCGCTGGCACCTCCCCCGCCCACCCCCATCCCTGACCCCAGGTAGTACCTTTCAGCTCCTTTCGGTCCCGGTACCAGCGCAGGACGGCGGCCGGGCGGGACCGTGGAACAAGGCAGCTGAGCTCCACCTCGCCGCCCTCCACCGCCTGCTCCCGGACCTCCACTACAGGATTCTCCGGGGCCACTGCCGCAGGGAGAAGGGGGCAAGGAGGAGATCAAGGGAGGCACCAAGGTGGGCTCGAAGTAACCAGGCTGCGGGATTGCAGGGACCAAAGGGAACAAGGGTCCCAGGTGGCAGGGGTCAAACACAGAGGCCAGAGGTCAGGAAGGCCGGCCTTATTTACTGGGACCGGATGCCCAGGAGGTTACAAACAGCCAGGGTCAGGTCTCAGGATAAGGGATAAGCAGAGGAGAAAGGAGAAGGGACGGGTCTGAGGAGGGGGAGGCCGTTACCCAGTACAGTAAGCGTGGCAATCTGGTGGTGGGTATCCTCCGTGTAGAGCTGGCAAAAGTAGCCCCCCTCGTCCTCCAGGCGCGCATCTGAGAGCCGGATCCGTACCCGGCGTGGGGAGAACTCCTCAAGCTGGAAACGCTCATCCTTCAGGGCTAGAAAGTGAACGACAAGAGTGAACTTGGGGAATCCTGACCTCAGAAGTCCCACCCTTTCTCCAGGAGCTTCGAGTTCAGCCCTCTGCCTCTTTTCTCCAACCATACGCATGCGTCTAAGGTGCCCACCTAGTTACTCCCTTGGGTACCCAGAACGTTTCATGCCCCCCCACCCACAGGACCGGGAGTCCAGAGTCTCAGCTCCGTCCTCCGTCAGGCCCCAGCCCTCTCCTTCAAGACTCAGGATTCCAGACCCCAGCACTCACCACGGGTACCATTGAAGAAGAGGGTCTGCCGGGCGGGGTTCTGAATGACAACTATCGATCCATCATACTGGTGCAGACGGCAGGTTATCTCGGCCACCCCACCCTCAGCCACTGTCACGTTCTCTGTCTGTACTTCCTGTCCTGCCCCTGGACCAGCAGACAGAGAGACAGGATAGGAGACTCATTGAGGGGTGCATTTCAGTCTTTGCTCTCTCCATCTGTTCATCGCCCATCCAAACCTCCAGTCCCTCTCATTTCCCTCTCATTCAGTTCATCACACCCAACACTTCCTGCAGGCTGGAGTCCGGGAGATGGAGAAAACCCGCCCCCTGCTCTAGAGGAGGTGCAGTCAGGATCCAGTGGAATATGCTCTAATGGGGGTAGCACAGGGCACGCTGGGAGCCCAGAGGATATGGAGACTAAGACCACCCAGGGAGAGGGGTGATCAGGGAAGGCTCCACAAGGAAGCTCCATTGGATCCACATTTTAAAGAGTGCACAGGAGTTCACCAGGTACGGGAAACGGCTATGTGTTCACCAAACCCCGTCTTTCACACCTGAGCACACGTTGTAACTTGTCTGTAGAGATGGCCACGATATTCTTCCCATCCCTGTATGTGCCCTTTGTGAGCTGACTTTGCTGCTCTTCCCATTAATGAAGCACTCTGACCCTGTGAATCTGGGGAGGCCTTGTGACTTGCTTTGAAGTGAATATCACTTTGCTAGAAGTGGATATTGTATGAGTTCTGAAGCCTAGGTCTCAAGAGACCTTGCAGCTTCCGTGCATGCCCTCTTGCTGCCCTGACACTGTCAGGTGAACATGCCCGAACCAGCTTTCTTGAGGATGAGAGACCACATGGAGAGAGAAGCCCAGCCAGAAGCCAGCACAACTGCCAGCCATGTGAGTGAGGCCATCCCAGACCACCCAGCCCCAGTGGCACCACCAGGTGACTGTAGCTACATGAGTGACTCCTGGTGAGACCAAGAGAAGAAATACCCGACTGATACAGTCCAAACTGCTGACCCCCAGAGTCATGAGCAAAAAACATAATTGCCGTTTAAAGACCTATGTTTTGGAGGGTCTCTTAACACTGCTAAAGTTAACTGGTACCACACTCTATTAGGCTACATTTCCTAGGATCCCTTGTGCTTAGGTGGGGCCATGTGACTGATTTCTGGCCGATGGGCTGTAGGCAGAAGAGAGAAACCCCTCTTCCAGCCTGGCTCATCTCACTTGCAATCCTTCATACTGGCTTAATGGAGAGGACTCCCAAAAACCCTGAGGAGGACAGGATCACAAGCTGGAAGGAGCCCAGGGCCCTGACTTCCTGCCCGCTGTGACCTGCCTGCACAGGACTGTAGCATGAGTGAGAAATACACTTTTTTGTTAAGCCATTGAGATTTCAGGGCTGTTGTTATAGCAGTTAAGTTACCCTGATTAATCCAACAGAGGGACAAGGTAAGGGGTTAGTAACGGGGTGTTCCCAGCCAAGGAAACAGCATAAAGCTCGAAGCTGAGATAATCATCATCATCATCATTGTCACCATCATCTTCAAAACAATAACCATAATAGCTTCTGTTTATTAGGCACTTCCTGTTCCAGGCTTTGTGCTAGGGGCACTACCTATATAATTTCCATTTAATCATCACAATACCTGAACAAGGGAGGCATTATTATCAATCCCCAGTTGTTTTTTTTTTTCCCAGTTGCCATTTTATAGATGAGAAAATTGGTCCAGAGAGAGAAAATGACTTGGCCAAGGTCACAGCCTGAGAGTGGCAGAGGCAGGGTCTGCCTCCAGATCTTTCTGATTCCGTAACCTGCATCCACATCCATTCCTGGTTCTCTGGGTGAAAAGTGTCCAGCATTGGTGAGGGGTTGTGGGATGTGCTTATGAAGGGCCTCAAATGCCAGGCTAGGAGATTAGCTTTTATCCTGAAGGCCAGTGGAGAAACTGAAGCAGGAAAGAGCCATGATCAGATCTGGTTATTTACCTTTAAATGCTGGACAACTATCGCTTCATGTCTCTTACATACTGTCTCATTCATTCATGTGAGCAGCGGGGAGGTTTTCAGGGGCTGGGTGCCCAGAGATGAGTCACATGAGGTCCCTGTCCTGGAAGGCCTTCAATATTTATGGGGAGGTAGACACAGATCACTGTAAAATCCCATCAGAAGTGTTATGGTCCCTGTAAGAGGGACAGGTAACCTGATTTTGGGGGCTGAGGGGTAGAGAAGATTAATTCTGGGGAGAGGAGGCAGAGACAGCTAGCTTCCTACCCAGCATCCATTCTTCCCTTTCTCTTTAGAAAAAGAACCCTGGTTGTATTTTACGGTTGCCCTATATCCAGCAGAAAGAGAAACTTCCCAGACTCCTTTGCAGCTAAGTGAGGCCATGTGATAAAATTTTGTCCGACTGGATATCAGGAAAAGTGTCATGTGATAATTTTGAGAGGACTTTCTAAAGAAAGGGGACAAGTGCTTTTTCCACCAGGTCACCTTTATGGAATTAGGATGCGATGGAATTCTGGAACCAAGAGCTGGAAGGTGCCTGGGTCTCTGGTGATGATGTGGAGCTGCCATAAAAGGCCTGGATGCCTACTTCTGGCTTCTTTTATCTTTGAATATAATGCTTTGTGAACTTAAGCCACTATTAGGGGTTTATCTAGTCCTTCCCAGAATATCAATTTTAACATGTCCAATCCTTGCCCCAAATATTTTCCTTCCCACGTTTTCTCAGTCTCAGTAAATGTCACAACCTGGTGGCTCAGACCAAAATACCTAGAAGTCATGCAAGTTTTCACCCTTTCCCTCACCTCTAACATCAGCAAGATCTATCCATTCTATTTCCAAAATATATCCCAAACCTGTTCACCTTTGGCTACCTCACCTACCATCACCTAGTCCAAGGACACCATCTGTTACCTGGTCCTTCAAGAGCTATTCATGAGTCTCCCTTCTTCCCCACCTGCCTCCCCCCAAGGCCAGTCTCAACACAGCCAGAGTGTTTACAACACTCTGAAGCCTGTCCTTAGAATAAAATCTAGACCCCTTCCCTGGGTCTTCAAGGTGCTTGGTGGTGGCCCTTCTCTGACCACAGTTCCGACCACCCTCCTGCTACTCACTTCACTCTGGGCCCACTGGCCTTGATGTCCCTCAAACATGCTGAGCTTGTTCCCACCTCAGGGCCTTTGCACTGGCTCTTCCATCTGCCAGGAATGTTCTTTCCCCCTTGATCATCCCAGGACTGCCTCCTGTTCTCATTCAGGCCTCTGTGCCTCAGATCAGAGAGGCCTTTGCTCACTCCCTGGGCCTTCCCCTCCAGAACACTTCCTATTTCATCATCACTGTTTTATTTCCTCTATGGAAATTTCACTGAAATTATTTTATTAATTTGCATACTTGTTTGCTGTCTGTCCCTCATCACTCGAATATACACCCCATGAAGGCAGGGATGTAATCCCCTTGGGTTTATTGCTGCACCCTAGTGCCTGGAAGTGTGCCTGGGGAGGCACATGCATGGGGATGTCTCTGGGGAGACTGATGCATGAATCGCAAGTGTCAGGCAGGATCTCATTTCATCCTCACAACAACTTTGTGACATCACATTATTCTCATCTTAAACAGCTGGGTGGATCCCAGCTGGACCACTTGCCATCTGTGTGACCTGGGACAACTGGCTTTAACCTTTCTGAGCCTCAGATGCCCTGTCTGTAAAGTGGGGATGATGCCAATGCCTGATTCACAAGGATTAGCCCAGGACCTGAGGCTCAGGAAGCCCTCTGTGCAAAGCTGCTGTTATTATAACCTCCGGAAACATGCCAATCCACCTGAAAACTGGCCTGCCTGCACATTCTGGCACTTAAAAAAAAAAACATATTGAAGCCTATCCGTGGATCCTGGACCTCAGGACGAGCCCAATGCTAGCCCCCCATTTTATAGATGTGGAAAACGAGGCTCAGGGGTCCCAGGCAAGTCAGTGGCAGAAACTCAACATCTCTTGGGAGCCCTCAGGACCTCTGGGTCTGCCCCCCCAAATGTGTCCCCTGCTCTCTGCTTGAGGGTGCACATGGGGTGAGGGTGGGGGGCTTTTGTCTCATTCCCTCCCCCTCCTGAGGAGTCAGTAACCAACAGTGTCTGTGCCTGGAATATTAATATCCTAGGAGCTTTTGTTTCGGGGTTGGGGGGTGGTGAGGCAGGACTTTCTGGTCAGAGAGGGGCTGAGCTTGGGGACTGGGGCACTGGCCCTTTAAACTGTGTTGACAGCCTGGAGTCGTCATGGGGATGGTGACTGGAAAAAGGGACTGGGGAGGGTTTGGGGAAGAGTGGCTGAACAGGTGATATGTAGAGACCCAGAATCCAGCACCCTTCTCCTTTAGACCTGGAAATCCAGCCCCCCCAGCTGCCTCCTCTCCCAGCATCCAGGAGCCCTGGTTTCTAGTGCCCTCCTCCATCAGGATCAGGAATCGGGGTCCTCGGCATCTTGTTCCCTCAAATCCAGAAGCCCCAAGCCCTCAGCCTTCTCCCTCCTCAAATCCAGGATTCTGGGCCTCCAACCCCCTCCTCCTTCAGGACCCAGGAGTCAGGGGTCCAGACTACACAGCTGGTGGATGTTTCCACGGAGACTAAGCCGAGTGGGGGGAGTACTTCCTGGGTCCTGAGTCAGCGAATACCCAAGGGAGTCTCAAGGTCACAGTTCCGGGAAGGTCACAGCCACCACCTCCATATCCTCTCCCCAGGGGGCTCGTGGCATCATGCCTCCTTCCCCCACATCCTCCCCTAGGGAGGTGGTACATCCCTGCGTCCTGACCGAACCCTCCCTCAGCCCCCCATCAATGGCGGAGTCCGAACATCCTCGCACAAAGCATCAATTCTTCCCCAACTCAGCCTTGTGAAGGCGCCTGTATTCGAAGGACCTAGGCATCAGGGTCCCAGCCCCTCCTCCCTCAGAAACCTGGACTGGGACCCCCAGCCCCTTCCTCTCTCAGGACTCAAGAGTCTGTACCCACCCCACCCTCCATCAAGATCTAGGAGTCTGGGACCCCAGCCCCCTTCTCCCTCTGGACACAGGAGTTCAAGCTCCATTCCTCCCTCAGATCCAGGAGTCTAAGACCCCAGGCCCTCCTCCCTCAGACCCAGAGTCCAGACACCCGGACCCTCCCCCCTCAGACCCAGAGTCCAGACCCCCGGCCCCTCCCCGCTCAGACTCAGGATCCAGGCCCCCTGCCCCTCCCGCCTCAGACCCAGAGTCCAGGCCCCCAGCTCCCTCCTGGGAACTTCTGACTCCAGCTCCACAGTCCTCAACCCCCAGAACCACAGCCCGGCTCCGCAGCGCGCTTGTCCTCCTCCTGTCTACGAAGCAAGCATCAGGTGGGGGCGTAGGGGTGAGTCAGCAGCTCACACACAAAGTTCCCCCTGTGGTCCCCACGTTCCTGGGATACTTAGAGCTCCCTGGATTCCGGGCCCGAAGCCCAGCCAGGGGGTAGGGGAGTCCTCCGGAGGTTCCCCCTGGGTGTTGGGTCAGGGGGAGAATTCCTGCTCCAGGAAGGGGGTGAGCCTGCACTGAGCACCCACTGTTCTCTTCTCCACCCCCAGCGCCCTCTATTTGCCCCCTTCCAGAGGACCCCGGGCTCTGCAGCTGCCCTCTTGCCCCACTGGGTGCCGGCTTAGGAGCCTTGGTGCCCGGTTCCCAGAGGACCTATGGGCCCAGGGTCTGCACAGGCAGGAACCAGTGGGTGCTTGTGTCCTGGTGCCACAGGCCAATGGGTGCTGGTGAGTCCAACGGTCTCCCGGCACCCCCCGCCCCTCACCCCACCCAGAGAGAGAAAGCTGCCTTTGTGTTCCCCAAGACAGGGACAGGCCAGGCTCACACGACATTAACCCACCCCAGGCCCCAGCTCTGCTGTGTCTAAGGTCTTGGAATCCATCGCAGAACCTGACCCCCACTCTGGGGACTCCGGCATTCGGCTCACGGGTGGGTAAGGATCGGTGACAGAAGCCTGTTTTCAGAGTGGCTGGGCAGAGCTTTAGGAGGGAGGGAAGACTGAGTCACTTGGGAGGGAAACATGATTCGGGATCAACAAACTCTCCCTCCACAAAGCCCCCCAACTCTTCATAGCTTCTTTATCTTTTCTTTGGATCTGGAGTTCTGTTTCCTCTGCTCCTTTCTGTTCCATCCAATTCCTGGCCTGTGGGTCTGTCTCTGCCTGTGGGCATCTCTGGGCAGGCAACCCATCTCTCTCTCACTTCCTCTCGCCCACCCACCCTGGACCCCTTCTTTCTCTTGGCATAAATCTCATCAGCCTCTGCTGGTATTCTTGGTAGATGAGGGAGCCAGGAAAAAGAGAATACAGTTTTGAAAGGGTGTAAATGAACCCCATCTTCCATCCCTACTCATGCTGGCTGGGCAAGGTGAGAGGGGAAGGGGAGTGACTAAAAGGGAAATGTGGGGACCATGGACAACTCCTAAAATCTGGGGGCAGAGCCATTCAGAGATAACCAGAGAAAAGGAAAGCATGAAGGGTCCTCTGAGATCAGGTACTCCAGCTGCCTACTCCATGCTTTACAGAAGGGGAAGTGAGGCTCAGAGCGGGAAAGGGCAGGGAAAGGCCAGAATTACATCAGAGAGGCCTGGTTCCAGAGTGCTTCCCATGACACCTAGCTCTCTCCCAACTTAAGTCCCACACCATTTTATTTAGAGAAAGTTTATAGAAGGGATTAGTGTACCAGGAAGCAGTGACTTTAAAACCAAACAAGGGACAAGCCTGTAGAGCGACCTCCCAGAAGTGCTGGAGAAAGGATTCTCGAACTGGGAAGGTGGTCATCTTAGGCTATACTCTGATTCTGAGAACCCAAATTCCCATGATTCTAAGCCGTCAAGATTCTAGATGTCAGAGGTGTCAAGATTCAGGATCCCCAAGAGGTCAAGGTTTCAGAATTGTGAAGATATCAGGAGGCTAGAATGCTAATGCCAGCAAAGATCTAGAACTTTAAAGGTGTCAGGATTCTAAAGACTTTGGGATTCTGGAAGCCTAAAGATGTCAACGGTTCTAAAATACCCTCAGGTTCTTTGTTTACTGGATTCGTTGGTTCTAGGAGTCTATGAGCCTGGGTTTTAGTGCCTAACAAAGAAAGAAAGAAAGACAAAATTGGATGGAGATGTAGCTAAGGTACCAAAGTGCTCATCTGGGAAACTGTGGCATGTCCACCACAAAGAAAGGAGGTAATGGTGAAAGGTTTGAAGCGACGGCAGGCTATAAAAGAAAGCAAGGTGGAGGGGGACAGGTCCACTCTGCCCCTCACCAAGCGATGGCAGAAGACTATAAAAGAAAGCAAGGTGGAGGGTGACAGGTCCACTCTGCCCCTCACCTTGCCCCGAGGAGACGAGAGGGAGGCTTTGCCTCAGACTTGAGTGGGGAAGGTGTCACTGCACCCAACTTGCCAGAAACCCCTTCAGGGGTCCAAGTTGCAGTTCCTTTCCTTTCAGGTCACCGAGTTCAACATCCCCACTTTACAGAAAGGGAAACTGAGGCCCCGAGAGAGGAGGGTGCTTGCCACTGGCTACCCTGGCAAATGGCAAGAGCCAGGATTTAAACCCAGGCAGGCCCCCAGCCCTGTGCCATCTGGTCACAGCTCCCAAATTTCTACAAGACATACGGCCCTCCCACTTCTGCTCAGCCACCTCCCAGTCATCCATTCCCCCCAGGAGTGGCTTCCCCCACCGGGGACGGGGTGACCTGTGGCAGGTACCAGACACACACAGTGTGAGAGTGTGAGTGTGGGGCTGACATTTCCTGACCTTGTCCTGGATCTCAGGGTCACCCTATCTTGGAGGTCTCCAGCTTTTCACTGTGCATGATAAGGGTATGTGGAGGGCTCCCTGGAGGTCCTGGAGGGGGCTTCTCTGTAGGTCGTGGCCTGGGTGTGTGAACGGGTGGGGAGGGGCAGCGTTTGGAAGGCATTTGCTGAATCCACGTGTGTGTCCACATGCCAAGGTTCCCCATACACATTTTCCCTCCAGGGCCCTTCAGGATGCCCTCCCTGACTCAATTCCTCTCCAGGGGCACAGAGGGATAGAGAGATGGAGAAACGAAGGATGGCAATGGGGGAGCCCAGGATGGAGGATGTAAGGGTAGAAAGGAGAGGCAAGGGTAGAAAGGAGAGGCGGAGAGACAGGGAAACAGTGGGACAGAGAGAGGGGAGAGAGTGGGGAATGAGGGAGATAGGTGATAGAGGGGGCTAGAGAAACAGGAATGACAGAAAGGGGACAGAGAGACAAGGGAATGGGACAGATGGGGGACAGAGAACCAGAGGTGACAGTAAGACAGGGACAGAGAAGGAGAATGGGGGCAGAGAGGGAGGGAAAAAATACAGAGGGACAGAGAAGGGAGTCGAGAGGATGATGGGGGGCAGGCAGAGTGACCCAGTAAAAAGGGACAGAGACCAAGGGACAGATGTAGGGGACAAAGACAGGATAGAGAGCTGGCGGACAGGGAGGCAAGGAGAAAGGGGGACAGAGAGGGACAGTCTTGGAGACTGAGGGACAGAGGACAAGGGTTGGGGGACAAGGAGAGAGACTGAGGGACTCAGAGACAGGCGGACAGAGGGACCCAGAGACCGGACAGAAGGACAGCGGGGCCGGCCCCGAGAAGGCTGGATTGGGGTTGGACTGGGGGTCTCGGGCCCTTTGTCCCGCCGGGATCGGGGCCTGTGGGGGGTGGGGGTGGGCTGCGGCACAGCGGCCGGGGCCCGCACCCCGC
>NW_006786304.1:2874293-2881938 GCF_000442215.2 Lipotes vexillifer | reverse complement strand
CCCCCTCCCCCGCTCGCGGCTCCCGGCTCGCGGCTCCCGGCCCGCGCTGCGCTTTGTCCCGGGGAGGGGGCCCGGCCCGGCCCCGCGCGCATTGTTCCTCCTCTGCGGCCCCGCGGCCGCCGGGCTGTCACTGCGGCGCGCCCCCCGCCCCGGCCCCTGACCCTACCTGGCCCCGCCGCGGCCGCCCACAGCAGCAGCAGCGGCCACTGGAAGCGCCGGGCCCGGCCCATGGTGCCGCCGCCGCCGCCGCCGCCGCCGCCGCCGCCGCCGCCGCTCGCTCCCGGCCGGCACCTGCACCTCCCGCGCAGCCCGCCCCGCCCCGCCCCGCCCCCGCGCCCCGCGCCCCGCCCCCTGCCCGCCCGGGGGGCGGGGCGCCGAGGCCGGGGCGGGGCCGGCGCAGGGAAGGGTAGGGAGACGCGGGGAGGCCCCAGACAATGGGGGAGAGGGCGCCGCGAGAGGGTTCGGGGAGCGGGACTGAGGGGAGGCGCCGGGGAGCTGGGGGTCCGCGGGCGGAGGCGTGCAGGAGGCGTGTGCGAGCGCGACTCGCGGCCGGAGAGTGCGGGGGCTGGGTGACGGCAGAGGGGGTGGGTGATGGAGAAGAGGGGAACGCGTGCAGGGGGTGTGTGAGGGGGAGTGTGTCACGTGAAAGGTGAGGGTGCTGTTGGAAGGGTGCGCCACGGTGCGGGTGTGTGTGGAGGGGAGAGTGTTGAGTGAGGATGTGTGTGAGGCTGAGTGTCCAGGGAGGGAGAGTTTGGTGGGAAAGGTGAGTGTGAGAGGTGTTCAGTGGGCAGGTGGAGGTGCTCCGTGGACAGGTGGGTGGAGGTGAAGGCGGGGGCGTGCACATATTCCAGAGGGGGAGTGTAGGTGAAGGTGTGAGCGTGGAGGGAACGGGAGTGGGCTATGGGAAAGGTGACTGTGAGAGGTATTCTGTGCACAGGTGAGTGTGAGGGTGAAAGTGTCATGTGACAGGCTGTGAGCTGAGCCACTTTGAGGGGAAGGCAGCAGCTTGTTGTCTGGGCAGGTCCAGGATCTCCCAGGGCAGGGCTAGGCTGCCCTGGGGTCAGGTCTCACCCTCCCTCCTGTCCTCACCAGAAACTCCGTGTTTCTGCATCGTTCCCCAGAGGGAGAGGCTCCGGTGGACCCCTCCCAGGCCCTAGCATCTAGCTTCCCCAACCTGCTTCTCTGCTCTTCCAGCCCCAGTCTCTCTTTGTGTCCCTGTCTCTCTATGTGCTCTCCCCGCTTCTCTTCCCTTGTTGGTGCTGACTCACCTCTCCAGACTTGAGTCCCTTCTCCCTCCTGGGAAGAGAGTCTCCCTGAGCCCACTTCTGTGGGACCTTGTAGACCTGGTGCCGGATTATCACCCTTAAGACCCAGGAAGAGCGAGAAACCATGGAAGGTAGGAGCCCTCAACCTCTCCCACCACCATTTGACAATCAGGGAAACTGGGATATGCCAACTATGAAAATCCTTGCTCTTTATCTCCATCACTACCAAAAAATCCTATATCCAGGTCCTCCAGCAGACTTCAGCTCACGGCACCTCTTCTGTCTTCAGTGCTGAGTTCTCAGGACCCAAGCTCCTGTCAACCTCTGTATCCCCAGGACCATGGCTGCCAGCATCCCTTCTGTCCTTGGGACCCAAGCTCCCATCAACCTCTATGTCCCCAGGGCCACAGCTCCAAGTGACTCCTTTCCAATTCTCAGTTTACCTTTCTGTAAACTGGGGAAAGAGGTGTCGTGCTGGATAATCTCTAATCTTCCCAGGGCTCACGTTCTCTGTGTTAAGATGAGTGGGAAAGAGGTGTCCAACCTGGATTTGGGATACTGGGTTAGGAGTTAGCTAAGGGTTATCTTTCCTCCCTAGAACCTATAGGTCCTCTGCTCATGGCTCTAACCAATGTCTCCTGCTGCAGCTGCAGGGCACCCTGTGGGATGTTGGCTTGGTTCTCCTCTGTCTTTTTTGGTTCCACCTTTTCTTCCACCTGAGGTGGTCCTGTCCTTATCCTACTCCAGGGTACTTTATCCATTAGGGTTTTCATGCCAGTGACAAAAAATCCACCCAACTGGGTTAAGAAAAAGAGGATTGTTTCACATATAAAAAAGTCTTGGGGGGCTTCCCTGGTGGCTCAGTAGTTGGGAATCCGCCTGCCAATGCAGGGGACACGGGTTCGAGCCCTGGTCCGGGAAGATCCCACATGCCACAGAGCAACTAAGCCCGTGCACCACAACTACTGAGCCTGCGCTCTAGAGCCCATGAGCCATAACTACTGAGCCCACGTGCCACAACTACTGAAGCCCATGCACTTAGAGCCCGTGCTCCGCAATAAGAGAAGCCACCACAGTGAAAAGCCCGCGCACCGCAACGAAGAGTAGCCCCCACTCACCGCAACCAGAGAAAAGCCCGCGCACAGCAACGAAGACAACGCAGCCAGAAAATTAAATGAATAAAATAAAAATAATAAAATAAAAAAATTTATTTTTTAAAAAAGTCTTGGGTATGACTGGCTTCAAAATGGTCTGTCCTAAGGGTAGATAGTCCCTTTGTGTTGCAGGATGGATGGCAAATACCTCTGGGGCCACACTCTTCCCTCACATTTGGAGAGAGGGATGGAGAGAGAAAAGGACAGACTGAGAGAGTCAGACTGTGGGAGACTGAGCAGAAGAGAGACTTGAAGTAGCTCCCTCAGCAGAGTGAGGAAATATTTTTCCTTAGAAGCCCCCCCAAAACCTTTCATTGTGTCTCATTGGTCCAGATGATGCCACCTGCCTATCACTGAACCAATATCAATGGCCAGGGGATGAGATTAAGCTGGTTAAATTAGATATGAGCCACAGGCTCCCCCTACCACCAGGTCAGAGGTGAGATTAGATTTCTCAAACAGAAATAGACATTGGGGAGACAACTGCTGTGCCTGCTATTCTGGGGGGATGGGCTGCACACCGTGGGTTGACTATTCTTGAGTTTTTGAGGTCTAGGGATTTTGTTAGTTGTTTTCTCAGCATTATTCTGCGAGATAATAAAAATATATATTGGTCTCTGCCCCTGGTTCCTGGCACGGAGCTCCTGAAACCCTCATAGTTACCTAAGTGATAAGAACACCAGGAGCATCTTTTGTTCTAATATTTAGTCTTTGACCCCAGTTCCCCACACAAGGATCCTGAAATCCTTGTAATTTCTTGGGTGATAAGAGTGTCTCTTGTTCTAATAGGTGATATTTGGTGGGCTCCTGGATGAGGGCTGGTCACCGAAAAGACCAAACTATGATTACAAGCATGGAATTTTCAGCCCTGATCCCCATTCTCTTGAAAATGGAGTTAATGATCCATGATGCCTACATGATAAAGCCTCCATAAAAATCCCAATAGTATGGGGTTCAGGTGAACACATGCAGGTGCTGGGAGAATGACATGCCCAGAGAGGGCATGGAAGCTGTGTGACCCCTGACACATACCTTGCCCTATTCATCTCTTCCATCTGGGTGTTCTTCTGTATCGTTTATCGTATCCTTTTATAATAAACTGGTAAAAAAAAAAAAAAAAGGTAAATAATTGTTTTCCTGAGTCCTGTGAGCCCCTCTAGCAGGTTAATCAAACTGAAGACGGGGTCATGGGGACTTCTGATTTGTAGCCGATTGGTCAGGAGCACAATCTGGACTTTCAATTGTCATCTGAAGTGGGGACTGTGGGACTGAGCCTTTAATCTGTGGGATCTGACGCTATTTCCAGGTAGGTAGTGTCAGAATTGACCAGAAGGTGTCACCGAGAATTGCTTGGTGTGGGGGAACCCCACCCCCACATTTGGTGACCAGAAGTGTTGTGAGTGTGGTAATAGTGTGAGAATAAAGGAGACACACAGGAGAAAGACACAGTAGGGAAGAACTGAGTTGTTCCCTATACAGGAGGAAGACTGGGTGGGTGTTTTTTCCTAATACACATCCCCTCCTCCTTTGTTGCTTCCTAAGAGAATCCTGATTTTGTTCAGGCATCAACCTTTCTTTAATAGCCAGATGATGTGCAGGAAGCCCTAGGAGTAGGGTTTGAATATACTTTGCCAAATACTGTGGTTCCATGCCCCCTTTCTGTGAATGCTATAGGCATGGGGGTATGAAACAAATCAGGCGAATAAAATGTGGGGAGAGCAAGTCAGCCTCGACGTTTTGGGATAAGCTTTCTTTGCTTTAAAAAAGACACCCAAGAAGAGATGGCCCTTTGTTATTGCTCCTGAATGTGGGTGTGATGTCTGGAACTGCAGTGGCCATCTTAAGGCCATGAGGTAGATAAGCTTGAGTGGATCCTTCAGGACATAATGGAAACATTGAATAAGTCAACCCAAGAACTGCCCTAACTCCTGAGCTCTTGTTCTGTGAGATAATCAATTTCCTCTTTGTTTCAACCATTTTGAGTTGGGTGTCCTCTTAAGTACAGCCCTGGCTACCATATTGCCTGCGATTCACATAGAATACATGGCGGCAGCCCTGCTTGCAGATTAAAACACTGTAAGTGGTAGTTTTCTTTTTCGATTGCTCCCCCATCCTTGTGATAGGATCTCTCTCACAGAGGTTGTTTTCTCAGCTCTGGCCAAGTGGGTTGTTTACCATGAGAATTGCCCGACCAGTGGATGCCTGTTTACAACCTGAACAACTGTATGTGGTGGCTTTGATGTAAACTTCCCTGGCCATAGCAGCGGAGGTCGTAGGCAGAGCCCTCACCCAAGCTGGACCCCACCAGAGAAGAGTCTGTCCGTTAAAATTTTAGAACCAGACAAAAGTAGTTCTTGACATTTCAAGGGCATATTTGGCTTACTATGCTTGAAGCAGAAGGTAGTCTGTGAAGAGACAAAAATAAAGTGAAAGCCCAGCCCATGAGGGAAACCACACACTCAGGGTAGGAGAGAGAGTGACACAGAGGGACAGAGAGATTTTGCAAAACAGAGACAACATTGATTTCGCACAGATTTTCAATTCTGTTTCTTGTCCCTGGTGCAGCCCAGAGACCTAGCTCTTGCTCGGATCTAAACTTCCAATAAAGCTGTCATTTTTGCTTGAGTCAGCTTAAACAGATTTTATTTCTTGCAACAGAGATCCCGGAACAAAAACTTGGGAGCCATTTACCATGAGGTCCTGATCACAAGGTCTGGTGTAGAACATTCTGAGAAATTTATCTCTAGCCTCAATATCTGCACCATGGGACATGTATTTCCATCCTTTGATCCCCACAGTAGGGCATCATGGGAGATGCAATCTTAGACTCCAATCTCTGCCATAGGGTCTCCTGGGAAATGCAGCCCTAGCTTCAATTTCTGCTGTAAGGCATCACAGGAAATGTATTCCTTAGCCTCCAGTCTCTGCCGTGGGGTATCATGATGGATGCAATCCTAGCCTCCACTTGTCACCCGCGGGAGCAATCCGAGGGTCCCTAACCCACACTTAAACTCTCTCTATAAAACATGTACACCTATCTTAGGCAAGGAGGTAAGGAAGTCACCCCCCACCCCTCCCATTTCTAATAAAAACCTCACTCTGGGCAAACTTGCAAAAAACCTGACTGTATCTGTATTTTCTAGCTGTGTTTACAAGACAGGAACAAGAGAGCGTTAACCATAAGACATCGGTATAAGCTGACTGAACTTCAAAACTGGGATAAAGGTTTCTCTACAGCTCATTACCATGTCATTGTAACAATAAGATCTCTGCCCACCGGGCCATATTGGTTCAACCCAATTCCCACCCAGACACTCAAGGGCCGAACAAGGGCAGAAAAAGGCATGAACTGCATTCTGGGAAATCACCACCCATTTCCATGAATCAGGATGACAAAAGACCCCGTCCCCAATAACCTTTTTCACCTTTTTCTATAAAAAGCTTGTCCCCGGTTGTAATCAGAGCTTCCCTTCTCCATTCTTGGGCCACTGAATAAAAACCTGTCTTGCTTGCACCAAACTCAATTTCGTTATTGGCAGAACCTGTGCGGGAAAGAACTTCCTGAAGGACGGGGCTGAGGTTGGGTGGGAGGCGGGGCTTTGGTTCCGTTAGGGCCCCACGTTGGGGGGGCCTCCCATCTAATTCAGTAACACAATTTCTGCTGTAGGGCATCACGGGAAAGGTGAACCTAGCCTCAATTTTAATTATGAGGCATCTTAGAAAATGTCATCTTAGCCTCATCTCTGCCTTAGGGCATCATGGGAGATATAGCCGTAGCCCAGGTTTTGTCGTAAGGTACCACGGAAGATATAGTTTTTCCTTCCTTCCCTCCCTCCTTTCTTCATCACCTGTCATGTCCTGGGCGCTAATCTAGGTACTGAGAATACAGTAGTGAGCAAATAGAAGGGCCTGCCTTTTATGGAGATTCTAGTGGGGAGAGTTAGCAAAAAAGCAGACAAACAAGTGACTGTTTCAGCCAACCATTGCAGCATAACAGAATACTCCAAAACTCAGCTATGTAAAACCACAACCTCTTTATTTTATGTTTCTGTGGGCTGGGAATTCGAGCAAAAGGCACAGTGAGATCAGTGCGTATCTGCTCCACAATGGACTGGGGCCAAAGTGGGCTGGCTTGAACAGCTGGAGATGGATGGGCTGATTCATATCTGAAACCTTGGTGCTGGCTGTTGGCTGGTGGTGTGGGTTGAATTGTGTCCCCCCGAAAATATGCTGAAATCCTAACCCCGAGTTTCCATGAATGTGACCTTATAAGGAAATAGGGTCTTTGTAGATGTGATAAGTTAAGATGAGGTCAAACTGCGTTAGGGTGGGCCCCTAAATCCAATGACTGGTATCCTTATAAGGACAGAGAGATTTGGAGACACACAGCCACATTCACAGGACAGAAGTTCACGTGACAACAGGGACAAGGACTGGAGTGATGCAGCCACAAGCCAAGGACTGCCGAGCATTGTCGGCAACCCTCAGAAGCTAGGAAGAGGCCCGGGAGGATTCTTCCCCAGAGACTTTAGAAAAAGCATGGCTCTGCCAACACCTTGATTTTTTTGTTTCTAGTATCCAGAAGTCGAGAGAATAATAAGTTTCTGTTGTTTGAAGTCACTGCATTTGTAACTTTGTAGTAATTTATCATGGCAGCCCTAGGAAATGAAAACAGCTGGGTTTCTCGGGTCTCCTGCACATTACATCTGCTGGGGTTGCCATGTCCAGGGGAGCTCCTTCACCCACTTGGCTGGCGTGTTGGTTGAGATGGCTGGAACATTTGGGGCTCTCTCTTCATGTGGCATCCACGCACGAGTAGCTTGGGTGTCCTCAGAGCATGGCAGTCTCAGTGCAGGAGGACTCTGACCCAGCAACCAGCTTCCCCAGGATCGGACGGTTTCTGAAACCCCCGGCCCAGAGCATGGCATGGCGTCACTTCCACCACATTCTCTTGGCCAAAGCGGTCACAGGGCCAGTCATGCTCAAGGGGTGGTGATATTGACCCCATCCCTCTAGGCGACCACAGAGACAGTTGGTGACATGTGATTTGAGGAGATCCTAAAAGGAAATCCTGTCCCTCGGGGGGAAGGGAAAATTGGGAGTTTGGAATTGACATACACACACTACTATATTTAAAAAAGATGGGCTTCCCTGGTGGCGCAGTGGTTGAGAGTCCGCCTGCCAATGCAGGGGACACGGGTTCGTGCCCCGGGCCCGGAAGCTCCC
>NW_006786304.1:2864642-2874163 GCF_000442215.2 Lipotes vexillifer | reverse complement strand
AAACAAAAACCCAAACCCAGCCAAAAAAAAAAAAAAAAAAAAAAGAAACAAAAACAAAAAATCCCAAAAAAAAAAAAAAAAAAAAGAAACCCTGTCCTTCACTTGCCCCCAAATATAACGGAAAATGTCCTTTTTCTTCATCAGCCGTAGGGCCCCAGGGGAACGTAATTTTGTGTCTGTGGGCTTGTCTCAGCGAACCATGGAAAACATGAATTCTGCCATGGTACTCAGTCCCACTGAAATGGTAGTTCTGTCTTTTTCTCAGTTTGTCTGAGGGTATCCTAGGAAATATAGCCCAGCCTTTATCTCCTGCCCCCAGGGCAGCAGGGGAATGAGGTCCAGTCTCTACTCCTCACTGCAGGGCACCCAGGGGTCATCTCCTAGTCATCTCCTATCTCAGAGCCCCCTAGGAAATGCAGACATGTCTCCTTAGAACAACAAAGTAGTCTGGACTTTTGGATGTGGGAGAAGAGACTGGAAGGTTAGTGCTTGGGTGAGTGAGTTGGAAGGTTGCATTTGGAGCCCAGAAATAGATGTGGAGGTGGCTTAGGGTGGAAGGCTGCATGGGACAGCTCCCAAGGCTGGGACCTCGAGTGCTTGGGCCCTACCATATGACCCCTAATTCCAGGAGCCTGAGGAAAGGTGTCCCCCAATCGTCCTCTCTGGAGAAGGGCCGATCTGGCTTTGTTCACTGATAGAAAAATCTTTATTTAAGTACAAAATATTAAATAAAACAAATATTAATTAATAATAATAGCGGCAACAATATTAATATCACAAGAGCTCTCGCCTGCTGGCCCGTAGCCTTCCTCTAGTTTTTCTCCTCTGATTCTCACAGTTCTCTGAGATAGGTGCTTCGGCAGCTGGGAGAACTAAGGCCCAGAGAGGGGAGCACACTGGTCTGAGGTCACACAGTAAGTCAGTAGGGCTGGGAGCTAAGGGAAGGGCAAAGGGGTCCCCTGGATCCAGCCAGGGCAGTGGGATTGTGGGGTTCAGGTGCAGAGGAAAGTACCTCCCCACAGTCTGGCAGTCATAAGCAGGGTGACAAAGAGGCTGAGGTGTGCAGGGCCAGGCAGGGGGGCACCCCCCGTGTGGGGCTGGGTAACCAGGGCTGGATGGTTACAGCCATTTCCAGTACAGCAAGAGACGTTGAGATGGGTGAGCCTGAAAGCTTCAGCCACATGGAGGCCTTGGCACCAGGAGGGGGTTGCACAGCCTCTTATGGTGTAGCTTGGGTTCCCCAGTCCTGTGGAGAGAGAAGACCATGTGAGACTCCCAGCTCTCGGGCCTGGGACTGGAATTCTCACTGGGTACCAGTGAGAATACTGGTACCCAGTGAGAATTACCCAGGTAGAATACTACCTCATGGTGGGTACCCCCGGAGAAAGCAGCAGGTCTAAGTGTGGTCCTGGGACACCTGGGGTTCCTTCCCTCAGACCCTTCCAGGGGATCTGTGAAGTCAAACTTATTCTTGTAATAAAGCTAAAACCTCATTTGCCTTTTCATGCTCTCACAAATGTGTTGTGCTCTCACAGGGGGTTTCCTAGAAACACTAGGACATGTGATCTTGCAACAGACTGAACGCAGAAGCAGATATGAGGGGCCAGCTGTCTTCTATTAAGCCAGATATTAAAAAGATTGCAAAATGGTAGAAAAATGCCAGTCTTCTCGTTCAATTTTTTCATTTTGGACAATGTCTCCTTTTTTTCTTTCATAAAAATATGTCCACATGTCGTGAGTTTTCAATTGTTCTTTTAAAATGAACAAATACTATAGATATGACTGACGTAAGCAATAATTTTTCTGAGCGAGAAGGAATGTTGAGAGCCCGAAGTTTGAGAACCTCTGGAATAAAGGAACCTGCCCAGAACTTCACAGGATAGGATCCTGGGAGGTCCACCGGAAGTCCCACCCACCCACGGAAGTCCCACCCCCAAAGAAATCCACATTTCTGTGGCCCAAGTATACATTTCCTAATGAACAAGTCCTAATTTCTTACTGCACTCTGCACCCTCCTGAAGGAAGTCCCACCTTCTCCAACAGGATGATCCACCTCAATTAAGTCCAGCTTCATGGGAAGTTACTTCTTGCAGAACCCCCCATCCCCCCCATAAGTATCCTCTCCCAGCCTCTTAATGGCTCACCATTAGTGCCAGTGGCTTCCAGACATTGATTCATGGGGCCTCGGCAGTCAGTGAGGGAAGTCTCTTCAGAGGAACATCCATGGGTGCTGTTCCCCTCACAGCTGTAACACTGGAAGCCGTTCAGTGGCAGGTTTTGAAGCTCCAGGACTTGGAATAAGACCAAGTGACACAGAAACCAAAGAAATTAGCATGAGCAGTTCACAGCATTACATCCCCAGGACTCCCAACTCTCAGCCCTAGATGTCATGGAGCCCTCTTGTGGTCAGGCATTGGAACAGCACCCTCTTTTGGGGGGGTTCTCTAGGGCCTGCGAGAGAAGTTCCAACCCTCAGCTCCCCACGAGCCCCCACCTGCCTAGACACAGGGTAAGACAAAACAGTCCTTGCCCTCAGAGAACTTACGATTTAGAGCTACACTGTCCCATATGGTAGCCACTAGCCACATGTGGTTGTTTACATTGACATTGAAATTAATATTAAATAATAAAAAATTATTGCTTATGTCAGTTATATCTATGGATATTTACTGCATTAGAAATGAAAACCAAGAGACTTTAAAAAATCTATTAGTTCATTTTAAAAGAAAACTTGAAAGCTCACGACATGTGGACATATTTTTAAAAAAGAAAAAGAAAAAGGAGACATTTTCCAAGTATCAAGTGCTCAAAAGCCAGATATAGTAGAGGCTACCATATCTGACAGTACAGATACAGAACATTTCCATCACCATGGAAAGTCCTGTTGGACAGTAGTGATTTATAGAGACAGAATAACACAAAGGATCTAGATTATATTGAAGGGCAGAGTTAGGGAAATTTCCCCTGAGGACAATGTTTTAAAGCTGAGACCTAACGAATCAGAAGTAGCCAGCCAGGTGAACTCCTGGGGGAGAGGTGTTCCTGGTGGAGGGTACTGCATGTGCAAAGGCCATGAGACAGACACATGCTGGATTAGAGAGGGCATAGGAGAGTCTTTGCATTTCATTCTAAAAGCAAGGGGAAGGCGTTGAAGTGATCGAGGAAGAGTGACATGATTTGATTTACATTAAGCTGTTGGTGGGAATGTAAACTGATACAGCCACTATGGAAAACAGTATGCAGGTTCCTTAAACTAAAAATAGAACTACCATATGACCCGGCAATCCCACTACTGGGCATATACCCTGAGAAAACCATAATTCAAAAAGAGACATGCACCACAATGTTCACTGCAGCACTATTTACAATAGCCAGGTCACGGAACCAACCTAAATGTCCATCGACAGATGAATGGATAAAGAAGACGTGGCACATATATACAATGGAATATTACTCAGCCATAAAAAGAAACGAAACTGAGTTATTTGTAGTGAGGTGGATGGACCTAGAGTCTGTCATACAGAGTGAAGTAAGTCAGAAAGAGAAAAACAAATACCATATGCTAACGCATATATATGGAATTGAAAACTAATGGTACTGATGAACCTAGTGGCAGGGCAGGAACAAAGAGGTAGACATAGAGAATGGACTTGATGCCACAGGGTGGGAGGGCGAAGCTGGGGCGAAGTGAGAGTAGCATCAATGTATATACACTACGGAATGTAAAAGAGTTGGCTGGTGGGAAGCAGCAGCATAGCAGAGGGAGATTGGCTCAGTGCTTTGCGATGACCTAGAGGGGTGGGATAGGGAGGATGGGAGGGAGGCTCAAGAGGGAGGGGATATGGGGACATATGTATGCATATGGCTGATTCGCCTTGTGCAGCAGAAACTAACACGGTATTGTGAAGCAATTATACTCCAATGAAGATCTATTAAAAAAAAAAATCACTCTTGCTGCTGTGTTGAACATTGGCTGTAGGGTAGCAGGAGGACCAGCAAGGTCATTGCAGCAATCTAGGTGAGCGGCCATGGTGGCTTGCACCAGGATGGTGAGCAGTGGAAGGATTCAACAGGATATAGAAGCATAAAGCACAGGTCTTGGGGAAGCTTTGATAGTTTCATTGAATTCCCACAAAATCCTTCTTTGAGAAAGGGCTTGATAGGTCCACTTTTCAGAGAAGGAAACAGAGAGGAGGGTTTCCCTTCAAGCAAGCAGCAGTCAGCCTGAGTGCACCTCCCCACCCCAATCCCACTCCTCATGCCGGATCCCCTGCCCCTTACCTGGGCCCCCATTGCATTTGGTGGTGTTGCAGCACCGCAGGAAGTGGAAGGTGTGGTTGTTGTGGAAGCCAGTGGGGCCTGGGCAGCCAGGAAGTTTGCCACAGCCTCGGGAGTGGCGCTCATCCCCTGGACTCTCTTTGGGGGCAGAGAAGGAGGTCAGATTGTTGATGAGGGGCTGAGATTGGATTTGCCCATGGTAGCAGTCCTCTATCTATCCTCTGCTTCATCCTTCATTATAGGACCCTCATTTTATTGGGAGCAGCCATATATCTAGCCAAAAGACACAATTTCCAGCCTCCATAGGTATAGTCAAGTGGCTAAGTTCTGGTCAACGTGATCTAAGTAGAAAGATTTTATGGGACTTCTAGAAAGGAGAACCTTTACAGAAGGAGGGGTGCCCCCCTTTTGCCCCTTCTTTTCCCCCCTCCTTCTTCCTGGAACTTGGACATGAGGTCTGGAGCTCAGGCAGCCATCTTGGACTATGAGGCAATCTTGAGAATGGAAACAATATGTAAGAAATGAGAAGACATTTGGGTTCCTGGTGACTGTGGAACTGTCCTAGTGGCCCTGGACTTCCCGTCACTGGACTTTCTGTGTGAGTACTAACTTTCTACCTTGCTTAAATCCCTGTTATTTGGGGGTTGTTGTTAAGTGCAGCCTTGGGGAGGAGCAAAGCAGGGAGGGGGAGTTGCTGGCAGGTTGGGGCTCACCTTCCAGGCTCTGGTGGGTTACCACATCCAGGCACTGTTCTCCAGGGTTGCGGCACTGCAGGGTCTTGTCCCAGCCCCTCTCACAGCTCAGATCTGACGAGGCACAGGAAGCACATTCGAGGTAACGGCTTTGGGGAAAGGTAGAAACCTGGCCTGTTTGGGGAGGATTAGAAGGGTGAGACTCCATGGGGAGAGTCCTAGAGACCCAGCTTCCTTGAGGACTCACTTCAGCATCAATTCTTCCTTATCCCACCCTTCAGCTAATCATCCCACCGCCTGAATCTTTCTAGAATCCATCCCCTCCTTTCCAGCTCCATGACCAGGTCAGACCTCCTTCAATACCAGCTTCCTCCCTGGCCTCCTGGTTTCCATTCTTGCCCTTCCCACCCCAGTGCATCCCACATAGCCCTAGAAGAATGTTCCTAATACTCAAATCTGACCCTGCCTCTCCTCTGCTCAACACTCTTCCATGGGTCCCCAGTGCCTTCAGAATAAAATCCAAGAAACTCAGCGTGGCTTTCAAGTTCCATCAAAGACTGGGTCCTGGTCACCTTTCCTGCCTCATCTCCCGCCACCAGCCACTCAGACTCTACACCAGTTTTCCTCAGTCCCCGAGTATATATGCTGACTCCTGCCCAGCCTTTGCATCTGCTGTGGTCTTTGCCTAGAACCCTTTCCCTGCTCCCTATTTTCCCTATCTCCTACTCATTCTTCAGAGGCCATCTTCTCCAATTTTGCCTCCTCCAAGAAGCCCTCCTTGACCTCCCAGGCTGGACTAGGTACCTCTCGGGGCTCCCCAATCCCAGCCCTGCCCACTCTGGGTCATCCCTGTCTTGTGACAAGTCTGTTTCCCTCACTGTTTGTTTGTTTGTTTGTTTTTGGTCATGCCACATGGCTTCTGAGATCTTAGTACACCCACCAGGGATGGAACCCGTGCCCCCTGCAGGGAAGCACGGAGTCCTAACCACTGCCAGGGAATTCCCTGGTGTTTTTTTTTTTTTTTCCACTCTTTTTGTTTGTTTGCTTGTTTGCTTCCTTCTATGGATTCAGTCCCAGGAGGGTAGGGCCAGGGCTGTCTTGGTCATTACTATGTCCCAACACAACCCAGCACAAGGCTGGGGCCAGAGAAGATATTCAATAAATATTTGTTAAATGAATGAATGAATGAACAATTACTTAAAACCCTTCTATTGTTCCCTGTGGTAGCCAGCTTCCAAGATGGCCCCCAGTGATCCCTGCTTCCTGGTACTTGTCCCTTGTGTAGTCCCTTCCCATAAGGAATAGAGCTGACCTGTGGAACCAATAGGATACTGTGGAAATGATGGTGTGTGACTTCTTTGTTAGATCCCACAAGACATTGAGATTTCTTCCTGGGTCTCTCTTGGATCACTTGCTCTGGGGGAAGCCAGCTGCCATGTTGTAAGGACACTCAAGCAGCTCCACTGTGAGGTCTACATGGTGAGGGACTGCGACTTTTGCCAAAGCCATGGGAGCTGATCATCCATGTGAATGAAGCTACCTTGGGCGCCTTCAGATGACTGCAACCGACTGTCATCTTGACTACGACATGATGACAGATGCAGAACCGCCTAGCTAAGCCACTCCCAGAATCATGACCTTCAAAAACTTTGTGAAATAATACATGCTTACTTTTGTTTTAAGCTTTGGGGCAATCTGTAATGCAGCAATAGATATTTAATACACTACCCAATCATGTCAGAAGTCAAAGCCTCATTTGATTGATCTGTGATAAACTTGCCTCTCACACAGACCTTCCAGTCCAGGCCAAGTGGATGAGTTACTTTTCCCTGGAAACACCAGAGTCATCCCTCTGCCTAGGCCTTGGCTCACACCATTCCCAAGCCTGGCATGCCCTTCCGTTCATGACCCCAGATATCCGAGTCTGAGTTTGGGCCAAGTCTTAGAGAAATTAGAGGGCTGTCTCAGCCAAGGCTGTCAACTGGCAGGCCAGCAGCTGTAATTAGGTGAATCACTTACCTCCAAAGCCAGATCTTCCCCACCCTCTCCCAAAAGAAAAATAACTAAAAGGCTGACAACCCACATCTTCTAATATGAACCACCGTGAAAATGAAAACACGAGCTGCCATCACTGCCAAAATAGCTGTCTCATACCACCCATGGGTCTCCTTTGTGAGCTCTTCTTATGTCACTCTTCTAAATGTGGGTGATCCTCAGGCTCTGTCTTAGGCCCTTTTTTCATTTCTCATGGTACACACTCTCTCCCATGGGATGTTATCCATTGACACAGTTTTATCTCTACCTATCTGCTGGGAACTCAGAAATCTCTCTCCAGGTAAGACTTCTCTCCCAGCTCCATACCTGTATACCCAAGGGCCTCCTGGAGGTCCCCTGGCTGTCCATCAAACACCTGAATCTCTACCTGCCCCCAACAAGACTCTCCATCTTCTCCAAACTGCTCCTTCTCCTGAATTCCACATCTCTGAGATGGCCCCATCTGGTCCTCCAGGGTAGAATCCTGGCAGACTCCTTGATCCTCCATAGCTAGGCACCCATCTGATACTACTTACTGCCCTGTCTTCTGGTTCTGTAATCCTTTTGCTCTACTGTTTCTGATATCCAGTAAGTACATCTATTGAGTTCTTAATTTTAGTTCCTTTTCTTTTTTTTGTTTTTTTAGTTCCTGTTCTTTATTTCTGTTGGAATCATTTTAAAAGTGGCTTCCAGATTTCTGCTAAAAAGTAACCTTTCCTCTATTCTCTTGAATATATTGATCATAGCTCTTTTAAAGTTCCCCTGTCTAGTAACTCCAATATCTGATTCATGGGCTTCCCTGGTGGCACAGTGGTTGAGCGTTCGCCTGCCGATGCAGGGGACGCGGGTTCGTGCCCCGGTCCGGGAAGATCCCACATGCCACGGAGCGGCTGGGCCCGTGAGCCATGGCCACTGAGCCTGCGCATCTGGAGCCTGTGCTCCGCAACGGGAGAGGCCACAACAGTGAGAGGCCCGCCTACTGGAAAAAAAAAAAATCTGATTCATGACAAGTCTGTTTCTATTGTGGGATTTTTCTCTTGGTTTCCGGTCAGTTGGTCCTTTCCGTTTTCTTCAGGATACCTTGTACGTTTTGACTAGATGCCAGACACAGACGACTATTTGTAAAAGCTCTAAATGATGTTATATTCTGCCAGAGAGGATTAGGTTTTCTTTCTGTTGAAGATCCAACGTAGGCATTTTTAGGGCTGGTCTATTTCAGTTATGCCCTTACTCCTAGGATGTGGTCCCAGGGGAAAGCCTGAGACCTCTTTTTCCAAAGTGGCAACTTCGGTCCCCCAGCGTCGTATGCCTGCTGGAATTCCTGCTCAGTTCTGTAGTTTCCCAGATACTATTTTCTGTAGAGTTCCTTGGAGTCTCACCCTATGCATGTACGGCTTGCCAATGACTTGAAGGAAATTTGCAGATTTGGGGACTCCCTTTTCTGTAGTTCCATGCATTCCAGGATTTTACTTCTCTTTTTCCAGACACTGGCAACCCCAGACTCCAACCTCTGCCTTGTCAGTCTAGCGACGATCTCTTTCTATTTGCATTCTAGTTCCCTTCCAGAGCAGTGAATTGGCAAGTGCACTCAAGGAAAAAGCCAGCTTGTCTGTGGAATTCGACTTCTGTGCTTTCCTTATTTCGAAGATTGGAGCACCTCAACTTCCTCTCTTCATTTTCTTGCTCTTGAGTGACTTTAATAAGTGTTTATAATTTGTCCACCTTTTTTTTTCTTTTTTGCGATACGCGGGCCTCTCACTGCTGTGGCCTCTCCTGCTGTGGAGCACAGGCTCCGGACGCGCAGGCTCAGCGGCCATGGCTCACGGGGCCCGGCCACTCCGCGGCACACGGGATCCTCTCGGACCGGGGCACGAACCCGCGTCCCTTGCATCGGCAGGCGGACCCTCAACCACTGTGCCACCAGGGAAGCCCCATGTCCAGCTTTTATAACTGCCATTGGCAAGGGGGTTGGTCTGATACAGGTGACTCCACATGACCAGAACTGCATAACCACCCCTACATCTAATCCATCATCACATTCTGCTCATCTACCTGCTAAATAGCTCTTAAATCCATCCACTTCTCTCCATTTGCACAGCAGACAGACAAGCTCTTCTTCCTTTTTTTTTTTTTTTTGGCTGCACCACGCGGCACACAGGATCTTAGTTCCCCCACCAGGGAATGAACCCAAGTCTCCTGCAGTGGAAGCACGGAGTCTAACCACTGGACCGCCAGGAAAATCCCTACACTCTCTTCTTTATCTGGACAACCTCACGCACCTCCAAGTTGGTCTCCCCTCATCTACCTTCCCTCCATCCTTCCTTCCCTCCAATCTCCCTTCCACTCTGAGGTCAGAATGACGTGTCAAAAAATGCAAATCTGAGGGCTTCCCTGGTGGCGCAGTGGTTGAGAGTCCGCCTGCCCATGCAGGGGACACGGGTTCGTGCCCCGGTCCGGGAAGATCCCACATGCCGCGGAGCGGCTGGGCCCGTGAGCCATGGCCGCTGAGCCTGCGCG
>NW_006786304.1:2855552-2864632 GCF_000442215.2 Lipotes vexillifer | reverse complement strand
CCCAAAAAAAAAAAAAAAAAAAAAATCTGATAGTGATGCTCTGTACTTGAAACCCTTCCATGACCTCTCAGTGTTCCCCAGATGAAGTCTATATGCCCCACCATAGCCTAGAAGGCCCTGTATAATGTGACCTTGCCAATTTCAGCAGTTCCTCTTGCCCCATCTCGCCCTTCCTCCAGCCATGCTACTTTCACCCTCCTCTGGGCCTTTATATCTGTTGCTCCCTCTGTCTGGAAAACCCTTTCTACTGTCTTTTTAACAGTCTGACTCCTATTCATCCCTCAAGATCCAGCTTAGCTGTTGCTTCCTGTATAGGAAACCTTCCCTGACCTGAGTCAAGTATCTCTTCTAGGGTCCTACAGCCCCTACTCTTAGTTGTCTCAGCCCTGATCACTCTGGCCTCTGTTTCCCCTATCTCAGCCCTGACAATTCTGGACTGCGCTTCCCTATTACAGCTCTGATGCCTCTGGTCTCTGTTTCCCCTATCAAGGTCTTGACTCCTTTGTATGCGCTTCCACAGCCCAGCTGCGACTAATCAGGGCAGTCACCCTCAGGTGCTGGGTCTGTCTGCCTCCCCCCAGCCCCGCCCACATACACATACACACTAGACTATGAGCCCCATAGGGGCAGGGCCCAAGGCTATCTTGGTCACTCCTGTGTCCCCAGTATCACAGAAGAACAGGATATGGTTTAACCAACTATTCTAGTCATCACAAGCAGGGTAAAATGGTGTTAGATATGGGGCTGATAGGGACTTCCCTGGCGGTCCTGTGGTTAAGACTGCGCACTTCCAATGCAGGTGGCATGGGTTCGATCCTTGGTCAGGGAACTAAGATCCTACAGGCTGCGTGGCATGGCCAAAAAGACAAAAGGGGGGAAGCTGATATAGATATATTAGTTATTAAATTACTGAATTGACAGCTGCTGCCCAAGAGGACCCCTGACCGCTCCCAACCCTCTCTGTACTTTATTTTTTTGGCCACTCTGCACAGCTTGTGGGATCTCAGATCCCCGACCAGGGATTGAACCTGGGTCACGGCAGTAAAAGCCCGGAATCCTAACCACTAGGCCACCAGGGAACTCCCTGCAAACCTGTCTTTAGAACTCTCATGTCCTCAAGATCCACTAAAGGGGTAACACCAGGCCCAGCAAGCAGCCTCCAGTTCTGACTGGTCAATATTATTCTGTGGCACTGACCAATATGGTTAAATATTTTGACTATTATCTCTGATTACAAGTATTATTTAGGCTCAGTTACAAGTGCTTTCCTTCAGCACATCTAACAGAGAGAGGAAGCCAGCATCCTCTCTTGTCATTTCCTTGAAAATAAACATCTGATTCAGTCCCCACCAACAGATGAAAGTTCGAGGTCAGGATAAATGAAAATCTAGTGGAATCGGGATGGATGAAGAACAAGGGAAAAAAACCCAGTGCAGAGGCAGGTGCTCTGCTTCCTGACGTCATTGTGACTAGACTGGCCTTAACCCATTTCCTTCCTCACCGGGGCCAGAAAGAGGAATCTCTGTCTGACCGTTTACCATGGGTCCATTCGCTCCCCAACCTTCCTCTGCTGTGAGAACTTGGGGAATTTGAGCCTTTCTAAGTCTTTTTCTTATGCTGACCAGAGCCTAAAGGCATGAAACTCAACAAAAAGCCTTATGGAAGTTTCTTCACATTCTTATTTGTTGCCCAACTTAAGAATCAACGATTCTAGGGAACTTTCCAAGCCCACGGCAGCCTGTCTGATTTCCTCCTATTTTGACCTCCTTTAAGAACTCGGAGTCTTTGGTATCTCTGGGCTTTGTATCCCTTTGTGAGCATCTATTGCTTGAATCATTTCCTGTCCCATGAAAAAAATTACATGGCAAAACATCAGTGAGATACCTCACCTACCTCTCAAGTGTGTGTGTGTGTGTGTGTGTGTGTGTGTGCGGCTTCTTAAAGGCAGGTGTTGCATCTTATAAATAACAACCACACACACACACACATACACACACACCCACAAACACATATGAGATGGGATAGGATTAGGGATGGGATGCGTTTGTAGATGGGAGTGGGATTGGAGACAGTTGAGATGAGATGGGGTTGATTAGGGGATAGGATGACAGATGTCTTTGGAAGGAGGATGGGTTTGAGTTGGAGCGTGTTGAGGATAAAATGAAGTTGGGGACAGGATTGGAGGTGAGGTTGAGTTGGGGTTGGAGCCAGGCTGGAGATGTGTTTAGGATAAGGAAAGGTTTGGGCCGGGGTAAGGCATGGAGCTGGGGTTGGGGTGGCCTAGGATGAGGGACAGGACCAGGATGATGATGGAGGTTGAGCTGCGGATGGTTTGGGGTTGGGGATGGTGAGGGCTGCCCTACTCACCGGGACTGGGCTGGTTGCACAAGTCTGACCCACACACGGCCTCTGTCAGGGTGATGATCTGCATGCCAGTCCGATAGCTCATGGTCCTGTTGGTCTTTTCTGGGTGGGTACAGCCTCTCTCCACCACCTCCAGCTCATCACCTTCTATAAGGAATGTCTCATTGTCACCCCAGAGGCTCCCCTGGGCCCAAACAGCCTGTGACACTCCTGGTTATAAGGTCACCCGCTCCCAGGGCTGATCCCACCCAGGCCTCTCCTCTTGCTTGAGTCCAACTCTCTCTTTTCTAGAGTTATGCACCCTCCCCCAAACCCCCTACACTGGAAGCCTGCTTTCTTTTAGTGATAACACTATCCCTGGGACCTTCTGGATCCATCTACCCGCTCCCTCCCAGCTTGGTGATCTTAGCAGGGAGATGCCTCTGACAGGAATCTTTAAAGGAAAATGCTTTGAGCTTACCAAAAAGTACAAGAGAATGATATAATAAATACTGTGCTTTTATCACCGAACTTTATAAAATATTAGCATTTTGCTATATTTGTTTCAGATATTTTTTTAAAAAGAAACCAAGTTTAAAAGACAGTTAAAGCCTCCTGGTAATCTCCCTCCCTCAAACACCACTTCCCTTATGCTCTGTCCAGAGGCAACCACAGGTGTAGGTAATTCTAACACCCCCGTATGCAGAATATATATTATTGTTTATTTGTATATCGTTTATTTATTTTGATTGTTAGATACTATTTCTATCAAAAGGTGTCAAACTCTGCAACATGCTTTTTTTTTTTCTTTCAACCTTATATTTTTGAGATGTATCCAGGTTAATACCTGTAGCCCCAGCTCCTTTATTTAAGCTGCTGTGGGGTATAATGCGTGATTATACTGTAACGTTTTTCCT
This sequence comes from Lipotes vexillifer, assembly GCF_000442215.2. Taxonomy (NCBI): domain Eukaryota; kingdom Metazoa; phylum Chordata; class Mammalia; order Artiodactyla; family Lipotidae; genus Lipotes; species Lipotes vexillifer. The sequence continues at coordinate 2,861,372 of NW_006786304.1, read as the reverse complement.
CTGCTGACAACTGACTTCAGTCTTTCCAGTTTTCCATATCACAAACGTTAGGGCTAAGAACATTCTTTGCCATATGTCTCTGGGCAAGTGTGGCCAAGGTTCTCTGGGGTCTCTACATTCCTAGAAGTCCAACTGCTTGTTGTCGGGTATGTTCATCTTTAACCAGATATTGCCTATTGCCACGTGGCTCTGTTTGGTGGATGCACCAATTTACCCACCTAACAGCAAAGCCCGCATCTCCACAGCCTCATCGACCACAGTATTGTCAGATTTTTCTTTTCTTTTTTGCCGCGCCAAGTGGTATGCCGGATCTTAGTTCCCCAACCAGGGATGGAACCCGTGCCCCCTGCATTGGGAGCACAGAGTCTTAACTACTGGACTTCCAGTGAAGTCCCTGTCAGAGTTTTAAATGCTTGTCCATCTGGGGGCTTGTAACCGGTGTCCGTGTCTTTCTCATGCGTATTTCCCCGATGGCTCGTGAAATAAGGTTTCTTTGTCACTCCCGTTCCCTGCTCCAGCTCACCTTCCCATATGCGCAGGACCGTGGTCCTGCAGAGGTCCTGGCCGGGGGCACACTCTTCCACCCTGCAATTCCCGGTAGCCTTACACAGCATGCACCGCAGGCCCCAGGAGACTGGGTGCAGAGGGGGGAGAGGAGAGGTGTTATCACTCTGCGCCAGGATCCCGCTCTCGCCCCCTTAAGCCCCAACACCTGGACCAAGTCTCCAGGCCATATGCACTCAGGTTCGGGCTCCACTTTTGCCCGCCCCTGGGTTCCAAGGCTGGTTTCCAGCCCGCTATACCATCTTTAGGCCAACGTTCTATCTCCACCCTCTACCCTAAAGTTCTTTCTCCGTCCACAGGTCCTTCCTAAGTCCAGCCCTCGCTCGCCTTCCCTTTAATTCTGTCTGAGCGCCGGGCCCATCCTGAAACTCCGAACCTCCTCTCCTTGGGTGTGGACGTTCTAGCCCGGCTCCCAATTAGGTCCTTTCCTCCACCCCGCCCGCCTCGGCCTACTCCGCCTCGCGAGCTCTCCAAGGGGTGTTCTAGCCTCACCAACTCCAGCCAGTCTTTATGTTCTACCCCCGTTCCCGGTGCCCTCCACTAATGCCCACTGGCATTCTTCCCCTCCGTAGCCTCTCCCCAGCGTTCTCTCTCCCCACCCAACAGTCCACACCGAACTTCTTAACTCCGCGCATCAGGCGTGCGGAGATTCTAACCCCACTACTACTGTGGCCTCCCCAGAAGTTCTCCCCGCTCCCACTAGCTGCTCCGGAACTGCTAGCCCCTCCCACTGCCCCTCCCCGAAGTCCTGACCCCGCCCACTAGCTCCGCCCCAGGGCCTATCCCTGCCCATCACGTGTCCCTTGCGGTCCCTTCCCCGCTCCAAATTCGGAGTCCACTCCCGAGTCGTTGCTCATTCTAGGCCTCCCGCGGTCCGGAAAGCTTTCCCGGTTATTCATTACCGAACCATCTCCCAACCCCTACCCCCAGCCTGGCCCTGCCGCGCCCTGACAGCAGTTCCTTCTCAACTTCCTTTCATTTTCCAACCCTTTTTAGATTTTCCAGGGAAAGGAGGTGAGAAGTCTCGTCGGCTAGAGGATAGTGAAAGGGAAGGCGCCTCGAAGGACGAGCCTTGGGTCCCCGGCCCCCGGCTCTGCGACGCTGAGCCTGACTTTCTTTAGACCTTTTGTTAAATGAGACGCTGTCCTCCCTGTCTTGCAAATGTGTCTGTGTGTGCGCACGTGTGTGTGTAGAGGGGCAGGGGGTGATCTGATAGAGGGGAGAGGGCTGTAAGAGCCCCCTGCGGGTCAGAATCCCACTTACAAGGACTTGCTGTGTGACCTCGGACCAGTTACTTAACCTCTCTGTGCCTCAGTTTCTCTGTAAAACGAGGTTAAAATAGTTCTGCCCGCCCAGTTGGAAGTTGCAAGGAAGGAGCTTAGAAGAGTGCCTGGACTAAAGAGCGTACTCACTACATGGCGGCTGTTGTTAAGCGCCTTCGCTCAACGAATATTTCCTGAGCGTCTACTGTGTGCCTGGTACCGTGCCGTGTGAGGCTGCAGACAGCAGGAGAATTATTTGAGTGTGGGTGGAGGGGCTGGGGACTGAGCCCTCCTCCAAGTCATCAGACTCTGAGCTCTCTTCCCCTCCCCTTCCTCCTCCCTTCCCTCCGGTCTGACCCGGCCCCCGGTCCCGCAGAGATTCGGGCACCCAGCCCCTACCTGGAATGCAGGTCTGAGCCCACAGTAGCAGCACCAGCAGCGGGCGGCCCATGTCCGGCGGCAGCTCCTCTCCGCGGTCTCCCTGCACCTTTCAGTCTGGCCCCCGGGAGGAGACAGTTTTGTGGCCCTGGGGGCTCCTCCCAGACGTTTGCGAAAGAGCGAGTCAGCTCCAGATGCGTGGGTCATCCACCCCCACCCACCTTCCTCACAAACTTCCTTTACCAGGACGCGCCAGCGAGGGGTAGCGGGGCTGGCTCTGCTCTGACTCACGCTGGCCGTGGTCACAGCTCTCCCCAGACTGCCTGGGTGCAAATTCCACTTCTCCCTCTTCCTGCCATGGGACCTTGGGCAAGGGCCCTCACCCCTCGGATTAAAACTTGTCACGACGGGAAATTTGTGGCTGATTATTAGATAATATAGGTCTTTCTTTAGCTTTGTTAGGAAGGATAAAGGTATTGTGGGTTATATGGGAAAATGTCTTTGTCATTTAGAGCTGCACGCTGAAACATTTGGGGATGAAATAATACAATGTCTCCATTTACCTTAAAACACTTCAGCCAAAAAGTAGATATTGCTGTTATGACCATGGTTTTGTGGTTATGTGGAAAACTTTTTCTTATATTTTACAGAGATGCTCAATGAAATATTTAGAGGTTGAATGTCATTGATGTCTGCAAGTACCTTGAAATATTTTAGGAAAAAAGAAAGGCAAAATAGCAAAATAGCTGTATCAATTATATCGAGGTAATTTATATGCCATTCTGTCTCCTCTGTGTTTGTAAAGGTTCATAATAAGTTTTTTAAAAGGAAAATTAAGTGCCAAAGGTAAAATAGTCTCTCCCTCCCAGTCAGAGCAATTTAATGCAGTTAAATTAAATGCCTGAAACAGTCACTGGCCCGCATGGAGGGCTCAACAATCTCTGTCAACATTTACTGAGGACCTACTTTGTGCCAGGCACTGGTCCAGAAGCTGGGGACACAGCAGGAGAGTCCCTGCCCTTGTGACAGTAGGGAGTAAATATATGTTATCTAATCTATTGCTGTCAGGCTGTGATAAGTAAAGTGCAGAAAAACAAACCAGACTGAAGGAGGTGCAAGGGTACAAGTGAGGCAAGGTTGGTTTCAGGCCAGGTAATCCAGGAGGGCTTTCCTGAGGAGGTGATATTTGAAGAGTGGCTGAAGGTAGTGAGGGAAGAAGTCCAGGCAGATGGTCCAGGAAGAATTCCAGGGAGAGGAAACTGCCAGTACAAAGACCCTGATGTGGGAGCAGACCTGATGAGATCTAGGAACAGCAGAGAGGCCAGTGTGGCTGGAACAGTAGTAGGCTATGAGTTAGCAGTATCTACCTCTACCACTGCAATAATGATTATACTATTGTTATTCTTACTAATGCATCAAAACCTTAAGGTAATCATTTTAAGATAAGGTAAGAAAAATCCCATAGAAATTCTCTTTTCTAAGAGGTTAAGAGTGTGGGGGCTGACACCAGACTGTGAGGGTTCAAATTTCAGCTATTCAATAGCTGTGCTGCCTTGGGCAGGTTACTTAACCTCTCTGTGCCTCAAGTCCTCTATCTGGAAAGTAAAGCTAAGCGCCTCCCTCCCAGGGCTTGTGGGCTAGCAACAGAAAAGTGTACACCCAAGGCACTTGCACAGTGCCTGGCACATAGCAAGTGCTCAATAAAAAACATCACTGCCATTGTTATTGCTGTTGGGCCCGACTCTAGACTCTGGCCCTGTATTTCCTCTCTGGGGGATAGGAATGGAGGTAGAGCTGTCATGAGTCTTAGGATAGCTGTTGTCCTGCTGATGACAGCAGGACAGGACAGCTCCCTAGCTAGGTCACCCTGGGTCAACTGATACCCTCCTTGCCAAGTTTCAGTTTCCTCATGTGGAAAATGGGGTCCCTCTTGGGGCTGGCGTGAAGACTGAATGAGATATTAATGCATATGACGTGGGGAGATAGAAAGTCTGGGTGTTGGTCCAAGTAGGCTTGAGACCCAGCTCACCTACTTGCTCCTGCGTGACCCTGGGCAGATGGCTTCACACCACAGATCTTTGCTTTTCCCAGCTGTGACATGGATCTGGGGTGGGTGGAGGCATCTCTCAGTGAAAGGTAGGTTCAAGTTTGGGATCACATGGAGCTGTGTGGTCTGGCACAACCACCTCCTTGCCGGATGACCTCACTGCTCCGGACCACGATTTTCTCTCTTTTAAATATATATATTTATTTATTTATTTTTGGCTGCATTGGGTCTTTTTTGCTGCGCGTGGGCTTTCTCTAGTTGCGGCGAGCGGGAGCTACTCTTCGTTGGGTGTGTGGGCTTCTCATTGCGGTAGCTTCTCTTGTTGTGGAGCACGGGCTGTAGGTGTGTGGGCTTCAGTAGTTGTGGCATGAGGGCTCAGTAGTTGTGGCTCGTGGGCTCTAGAGCACAGGCTCAGTAGCTGTGGCGCACAGGCTTAGTTGCTCTGTGGCACGTGGGATCTTCCTGGACCAGGGCTTGAACCCGTGTCTCCTGCATTGCCAGGCAGATTCTTAACCACTGTGCCACCGGGGAAGCCCCACAATTTTCTCTTTTATTTGAAGAATGAGAGAAATAACTCGGAGCCCTCCCATCCCAACTTCAGACTGCTCTGGTCTCCCGATCTGTCCATCTGTCTCTCCCTTTCTGTTTCTCTGTGTTTTTCTATCTCTGTCTTGCTCCTTTTCTTTGCCTCTCTATGTCTCTCTCCATCTTATCTCTCTGACTCTCTGTCCTCTATCTCTGTGTCTCTGTGTCTTTTTTTCTGTCTCTCTGTCTCTGTTGTTTGTCTCTCTCAATGCCTGTCTTTGTTTCTTTGTCTCTTTCTGTCTCTCTGTCTCTGTCTCTGACTTGTTCTCTCTCTCTCTCTCAAGTGACACACACTGTGAGGTCCAGTGACGTGTTACAGGAGGGGGCAGGCAGGGGGCTGGGCCGTGCACAATCCCAGAAAAGCGGCAGGAATGTCAGCTCCTTCCTCCCTGTGACTCACCTGGGCCTCACCCAGCTCCTACCTGCCTGCTGGGTCCTGGGCGAGGCCCATGGGTTTCGGGGGCTTCCCGGGGCTGAGTAAAGGAGAATCTCGTGCAGAGACAGAGAGGGAGAGTGATCGAGAGAGACAGAGACAGAGAAAGAGACAGACAGGAAGGAGAGAGAGTGAGAGAGATAGAACCAGAGGCCCAAGACAGACAGACTCAGGGGAAATCATAGAGGGAGAGAGACAGAGACTTCACATATACACACTACTCTATTTAAAATACATAACCAGGGACTTCCCTGGTGGTCCAGTGGCTAAGACTCTGCACTTCCACTGCAGTGGACACAGGTTCGATCCCTGGTCGGGGAACTAAGATGCCGCAGACTGCGCGGCCAAAAAAAAAAAAAAAGTAGATAACCAACACGGACCTACTGTATAGCACAGGGAACTCTGCTCAATATTCTGTAATAACCTAAATGGGAAAAGAATTTGAAAAAGAATAGGCATATGTATATGTATAACTGAATCACTTTGCTGTACACCTGAAACTAATACAACATTGTAAATCAACTATAGTCCAATATAAAATAAATTTTTTT
>NW_006786304.1:2846251-2855542 GCF_000442215.2 Lipotes vexillifer | reverse complement strand
CCCGCCGCGGAGCACAGGCTCCGGACGCGCAGGCCCAGCGGCCATGGCGCACGGGCCCAGCCGCTCCGCGGCATGCGGGATTCCCCCAGACCGGGGCACGAACCCGTGTCCCCCGCATCGGCAGGTGGACCCCCAACCACTGCACCACCAGGGAAGCCCTAAAATAAAAAATTTTGAAAAAAGATGAAAAGGTTCTGAAGATTGGTTGCACAACAATGTGAATGTACTTAACACTACTGAACTGTACACATAAAATGATTAAAATAGCAAATTTTATGTTACATGCATTTTATCAAAATTATTTATTTTATTTGTATTTTTTTGCGATACGTGGGCCCCTCACTGTTGTGTCCTCTCCTGTTGCGGAGCACAGGCTCCGGACGCGCAGGCTCAGCGGCCATTGCTCACGGGCCCAGCTGCTCCGCGGCATGTGGGATCTTCCCGGACCGGGGCACGAACCCGCGTCCCCTGCATCGGCAGGTGGACTCTCAACAACGGCGCCACCAGGGAAGCCCCCAAAATTATTTTTTTCATTAAAAAAATAAAAAGGAAAAAAGAAAACAGCAGCTGAGAGCCAAGCAAGAAACAGAGGGACAGAGAGAGACTGACAGATGGAGTTAGTGAGAACGACCTCCAATTGCCTTCAATGAGAGAAAAGTAGAGACAGATTGACAGATACTGTGTGTGTGTGTGTGTGTGTGTGTGTGTGTGTGTGCGCGCACGCGTGCCAAGACCCCCTCAGCCTCTTGCCACCTGCCTGAGGAAGTGACCCCCGCTGGCCTGGGCTGAGAGTGGGGGTGGGGCTTCAGCTGTTACCTCCCAAACTCCAGGAGGCCTGCCAGGTAATACTCATGGGCTGTCCCAGCCTGGCCTGGCCGCCTCCTACCTGGGGGACATCTCCTCCCACGGCCTTGGCTTTCCCTCTGCACAAACGAGGGACAGAAGAAGACTCCCCTTCAGGAGCAGCAGAGCTGGGAGACCCCTGAGGTCCGCACCCATCATTTTCCAGACAGAGAAACTGAGGCCCAAAGGGGACACTGTCAATGAGGCTCTCCGTGTCTCAGTTTGACTGGATGCCAGGGCTATGCAAGACACTGGTCTGACTGCTTTCTCTGTATAACTCGGTGACTTCTCACGGTCGCCTGTTTTACAGTAGAGGAAACTGGGGTTCACAGGGGTGTGGTAGGCTGAGCCGTGGCCTCCCAAGATATCCAGGTCCTAAGCCCTGCAACCTGTGAATGTTACCTCATGTGAAAAAAGGGTCTTTGCAGATGTGATTAAGTCAAGGAGATTAAGATGGGGACATTCATTATCCTGATGATGTGTGTGAGCTCTACCTGTAACCACATGTGTCCTTATAGAGGGAGGTAGGTGGACCTGTGACTACAGACAGAGTGGAGGAAAGCAGGGTCAGAGAAAGAAGATGTTTTGCTGCTGGCTTTGGAGATTGAGGGAGGGGCCACGAACCAAGAATGCAGGATGTGCAGCTCGAGCTACTGAAAAAAGGCAAGGAGATCACTGCACCCCTACGGTCTCCGGAGGAAGCGCTGCCCTGCTAACCCCTTGGTTTGGACCCCTTAAGACTCATTTCAGGGACTTCCCTGGCAGTCCAGTGGTTAAGACTTCGCCTTCCAGTGTGGAGGGTGCAGGTTCTATCCCTGGTGAGGGAGCTACAATTCTACATTCTACATGCCTCCTGGCCAAAAAAACAAAACATAAAACAGAAGTAATACTGTAACAAATTCAATAGAAGACTTTAAAAAAAAAAAAAAAGACTCGGACTTCCCTGGTGGCGCAGTGGTTAAGAATCCCCCTGCCAATGCAGGGGACACGGGTTTGAGCCCCGGTCCGGGAAGATCCCACATGCCGTGGAGCAACTAAGCCCGTGTGCCACAACTACTGAGCCTGCGCTCTGGAGCCTGTGAGCCACAATTACTGAAGCCCGCACGCCTACAGCCCGTGCTCCGCAACAAGACGAGCAACCACAATGAGAAGCCTGCACACCTCAATGAAGAGAAGCCCCCGCTTGCCGCAACTAGAGAAAGCCCGCGCGCAGCGAGGACCCAAGGCAGCCAAAAATAAAAATAAATAAAAATATATAAATTTATATTTAAAAAAAGACTCATTTCAGATTTCCAACCTCCAGTGCTGTAAGAGAATATATTTCTGTTGCTTTAAGGTACTAAGTTGGTGGTAATTTATTACAGCAACAATAGCAAATGAATACAAGAGGTTAAATCACTTGCCTGTGATGACTTGTAAGTAAAGAGTCAGGTTTGGACCCAGGCAGTCTGTCTCTACCGCCTGCTCTCATAACTACCATGCTGAGTGTCTCTGCCTTCGGGGGACAAGAAGCAGGAGCTGGAAGCCCTCAGCCTTTTTCCATCCTGTCCTCCACCAGTCCTCTTTGCTGTGCCTCCCTCTGGTTTCATGATGCTGGGGTGACCTGGGGAGAATAGGGGAGCCAGAAGAAGAAAATGTGCTGAGTTTGTGCAAAGAAAGGTTTTCCTGCCTCTAGCACTTAGCAGCTCAAGTTTCCCCACTTAGCTGCGAGAAATAACCATTGCAATCCAAGGGCTAATGTTGCTGATAGAGAAAAAGCTCCTATCAGGGATTGAAGGGTGTGCCCCACCTCCAAAACAAAAGGAAAGAAAGAGAAAAAGATATGTTGAAGTCCTAACTCACGTACTCACAATGTGACCTTATTTGGAAACAGGCTTGTTGCTGATGTAATTAGTTAAGCTGAGGTCACAGTGGAATAGGGTGTTCCCCTCATCCAATGTAATTGGTATCTTTATAAGAAGATAGCCATGTGCAGACAGAGACACAGGGAGAAGGCCATGTTATGCTAAAAGTAGAGATTGGAGTTATGGGTTGCCAGCCAAAGACTGCCAGCAAATCACAAGAAGGCGCCAAGAGGCAAGAAAGGATCCCCTGACGGGTTTCTGAGACAGCACAGTCCTGCCAACACCTGAATTTTGGACTTCCAGCCTCCAGATTGTGAGACAATACATTTCTGTTGTTTCAGGCCACCCAGTTTGTGGTACTTTGCTGTGGCAGCCACAGGACACTGATACAGTTCCTATGAATCAATAGAAAAATTAGGAAAGGATAGAAGAAGAAATACAATGACTCTTGTAAAAATGACACTGAAATACCATTTGCATCAGCTGGCTTTTGCTAGATTACACCACCCCAAACTTGAGTGGCTTGAAACAACAAACATTGTGCCTTGAGTTTCTGTGGCTTGGCTGGGCCCATCTTGGTCTAGGCTGGCTCAGCTGGGCCTGGTTGATCTTGGATGGCTTCACTTGTAGGTTGTCAGCTGGAATGGCTGGGATGCCCAGAGCCTCTGCCATCCTGCAGGAGGCAAGCTGGTTCACACAGGAGCAAAAGGGTTCTCAGCAGCAACAAGGTGATGACAGAAGCAGCAAGTTCCCCTTAGGCAGAGGCTCAGAGCTCATGCAATGTTAATTTTGCCACATTCTATGGTCAAAGCAAGTTCCAGGACTGGCTCAGAGTTGAGAGGGAAATAGACTCCATCTCTCTCTCTCTCTCTCTCTCTCTCTCTCTCTCTCTCTCTTTATTTATTTATTTATTTATTTATTTTTTGGGTTTGCGGGCCTCTCACTGTTGTGCCCTCTCCCGTTGCGGAGCACAGGCTCCGGACGCACAGGCTCAGCGGCCATGGCTCACGGGCCTAGCCACTCCGCGGCATGTGGGATCTTCCCGGACCGGGGCAAGAACCCGTGTCCCCTGCATCGGCAGGCAGACTCTCAACCACTGCGCCACCAGGGAAGCCCTCTCTCTCTTTTTAAAAAATTGTTTTTTGGCCACACCGCCCTGCGTGGTATGCAGGATCTTAGTTCCCCAACCAGGGATCGAACTCGCGCCCTCTGCAGTGGAAGCATGGAGTCGTAACCACTGGACCGCCAGGGAAGCAAGGACCACCTCATGACGGAAGGAGCCACACAGAATTGATGGCCACCAGCATCCTACCACATGCCTTCACCTACGGATTGGCAAAAATAAAACAGTTGGATTGGCCAGAATTGGCCAGTCTGTGGGGAAACGGACACTCTCCCACTCCTGGTGGGGCTGTAAATCGGTACAACCCTGTGGATGGTCATTTTGCAACTGCTCTCAAAATTACAAATGTAGAAAACTTTTTTGATGTTGCAAAACACTTAACCGCTTCTGGGAACTCAGTACCTATGTTCTTCTTTCACGGCAGCATCGTTTGCAATACCGAGATGGGAACACACCAAATTGTACAAGAGGTACAATTATCCAATGGAAAAAAGAAAGAGGGTGCTATGTAATTCAGGTTACATGATTGTCAGGTGGAAAAATCTAGGGGCAGAACAGTGTGTATCATATCCTGTTGTTTGTACATAAAAGCGGGGGTATGCATATGCCCGTATTTGCTTGGACATGCATTAGCGAACTGCTCTGATGCCCCCTCACCTCCAGGTTTCACGTTAAGGGCAGGGAAACGTCCACCCCTGCCTCCCTGCCCTTCACACTCTTTACCCTGAAAGGCTCATGCTTGTGCAGCTCATGGCCTGTTTACCCAGCCTGTTATCAGCTAACCTTTGAGGAGAGTAGCTGCTAGTCACGAAGCCCCAGGAGCTGCTCCCTCCTCCTGGACTCTAGGCTCCCTGGGGACTGTTCTCCCTTCTTCCCACTGCTCCTGGACCAAGGGGCTCAAGATCCACCTGGGAAGGAGGTGGGCCTCCTCTGCAAACTTGTCCCTGCTACAGCACCCTGTCAGGAAGAGCCACCTCCAGCCTCCTGTTTCTCTCCCTTAGGACTGGCACCTTCCAGAGAGAGCTCCTTGACTGTATGCCCTGATTGAGGGCCCTTTCCCCAGAGTCTGGGAAGCCTGACAGTCCTGCAGAGTGACCTCGGATTGGTCATTTCTCTCAGTTGGGCTCTCTTGTCTCAGCCAAGGGGGTAGGCCAACCCCAGCCTTGCCATGCCCGCAGCTAAATGATGATGATGATGATGATGATGAGATGATGATGATGAGTCAATGATGATGTTGATAATGAGAATGATGAGGTAATGACGATGAGAGGATGATGATGAGATGACAATAAGATGATGATGATGGTGATATGGAGCATCTATTGTTCTCAGTGCTCTTCTCTGATGCATCAGTTCATTTTATCCTCACAGCAGCCCTGTGATGTAGGTCTTCCTATTTGCCCTCTTTGACAAATGAGGAAACTGAGACTCAGGGGGGTGAAATGTCCAAGACCGCCCAGCTTGAAGCAACAGAACTGGAACTTGAATCCAGGCCTTCTGGTTCCGCAGTGCTCATCCGCCTCTGCATGGGCGTGAGGTTTCCTTGCAGCCTGAACGTCACTAGTATAAATCACCTCAACAGTCAAGTAGCCAACATTTATGGAGTGCTTACTGAACGCCCTGGCTTGATGCCAGTTTAATGTCACGGGGCAGTGACATATCACTCATCTTATTTGCTTAGGGACTGGTGGAGGCCTGATGACCTAACTTGTTTCCTTCCTGGGAAGTGCCAGCCAATCTGTGGTCTCCTAAGATCTAATATGGATCCTGCGAGTGGGGCAGGGATCCCTGACCTAACCTCTGAGGTCAGAGCCTGAGTTTGCAGAAGAATGGAACTGTCCACTGAGGATTAACAATTCTGATTTAAAATCATAGGGCTTGGGACTTCCCTGGTGGTGCAGTGGTTAAGAATCCACCTGCCAATGCAGGAGACACGGGTTCAAGCCCTTGTCCAGGAAGATCCCACATGCCGTGGAGCAACTAAGCCCATGCGCCACAACTACTGAGCCCACGTACTGCAACTACTGAAGCCTGTACACCTAGAGCCCCTGCTCTGCAACAAGAGAAGCCACTGCAACGAGAAGCCTGCGCACCACAACGAAGAGTAGCCCCTACTCGCTGCAACTAGAGAAAGCCCGCGTGCAACAATGAAGACCCAACGCAGCCAAAAATTAAAAAAAAAAAAAAATCGAAAGAAAAGGATCTCAGTGTTCAACACAAGGCCCCAAACAAGGCAAGGGATAGCCTCAGGGTTACTCCACAAAGGAGAGGGTGGTGGGGACCCAAAGCTTGTGAAGAGACATTCCAAGCATCGGGGCTGGAAGGCCCTTCGTGGGTGGTTGAGATGGACCTTATTCCCATTGAACAGATGTGCAAATCAAGGCTGGCAGGGCAAGAGGCGGGGCAAGAGAACAATGCAGGCCTCATCCAGAGGAAGGGAGCTATCTTCCCTCTTCCCTCTTGGTGAAACCCAATGGTCAATTCAGTGGGGCCTGCGTTCAAATCCTGGTTGTGCCAATGTCCTCACTTTGTGGCCTTGGACAAGGCCCTGGACTGCTCCGAGCCTTAGTTTCCTTCTCTGTTAGATGCGGAAACTCCGGGCTGATTTCAGCTGTACCAGATGTAAAAATATTGAGATACCTCCAGATTTGGTTGGTAAAAATCTGCTCCCCCAAGACCCTGGTTGCCCCCTAATCTATGGCATGTCTGGGTCCTCCCAGACATCCCCAGGTTCTACTAACTAAAAGGGAAACACCAGGTCAGTGGAGGGCACCAGGACATTGCTCTAGTAATGGGGCCGAATTGTTACTGCTGCATAGCCTGGCCTATACTGACTGATGCTCAAATATTTTGAATATGCCTCCTGGGGTTAATGGTGATAGCTTGTAGGATTATTGTAAGGATCTAGTGAGTTAATATCTCTATGGAATGACCAGCAAACCTATTAGTAGTAGTAATAATAATAATAATAATAACAACAACAACATGCCCATCATTCTTCTTTGGCTTCGCTGAGTAGCCTCCAGCTTGTCCTACATGCCCCTCAGGACTCAGTTTCCCCATCTCCACATTCCCTAAGCCCTTTCCCCCACTCCCAGTGGCCAGGATGGCAGGTGGGCCTGCTATCTCCCCAGCCTATTTGCTCTCCCTCTTCCAGGGCTGCCACCCTAGCCAATGCCCTTGAATAAAAGGGCAGGGAACCTGGGTTCTGCTTCCTCCTCTCTGGCCTGGATCATGCTCTGGCTCCTCTCTCCTCTGGCGCTCCTGGGAGCGCTGGCAGCCTCAGAAGGTAGGCGCATTGTGTGTGGTCCCTCAGAGAGGGAGAGGGTGGGCCCCAAGGCCACATGGGTGGTGGGAGTCTGAGTGCCAGCTTCATGTATCTTGGCTTTTTGTCTAATGGAAGCAGCTGGAGGGAGTATTTGAGAGTATAGTTCTGGAGCCAGGCTGCCTGGGTTCAAATCCTGGCTCTGCCATTTCTTAGCTGTGTGACCTTGAGCAAGCCACTTAACCTCTCTGTGCCTCAGTTTCCCCATCTGTGAAATGAGGGTGATAATGACTCTGCCTCAGGGGGCTCTTGGGGGCATTCACTGAACTAATATGTTTGAAGAGATAGAAAAGCGTTAAATTCATTAACTTGAGATGTTTGGGTTTTGGGGGGCGGTTAATAAATTTATTTATTTATTTATTTTTGGCTGCATTGGGTCTTCGTTGCTGAGCGCGGGCTTTCTCTAGTTGCGGCAAGCTGGGGCTACTCTGTTGCGGAGCACGGGCTCTGGGTGCGTGGGCTTCAGTAGTTGTGGCACGTGGGCCCAGTACTTGTGGCTTGCAGGCTCTAGAGGGTGGTTCAGTAGTTGTGGTGCAGGGGCTTAGTTGCTCCGCAGCATGTGGGATCTTCCCAGACCAGGGCTCGAACCCGTGTCTCCTGCATTGGCAGGCGGATTCTTAAGCACTGCGCCACCAGGGAAGCCCCTGGGTTTTCTTTAATTAGCAGTAGTCTTTTGATGTTCGACTACCTGTGGGGTTTTTTGTTTGTCTTTGCAGAAACTCCTATATACCCTGGCTCCTCCCCTACCTTTTTGGAACAGTCCCTCAGAACTATCTGAGAGGGTGTATCCCAGGCTTACCTTGGAATGCCCGAAATAAAACATAATCCTCAACTTAAAAAAAATTTTCTTTTGTTTGAGGAGGTTTTTAAGAGCTTAGAACAGTATCAGGTCATAACTCACCTGCCTGAAGGTGAGTTATTATTCATAACTTATTATTATTCCTTTACCTCGTCTGCCTATCTCCCCCCTGGTTCTAATTCTACCTGCTTTGGCTGGGAATTAAGTGGTCAAAACCTAGCCAGGACCTTGCTGCGTGAGACTCTAAGTACTGCCCCCCACCTCCCCGGCTTCACTTTCCTCATCTGTAAGAGGAAGTTATGAGTCAAGGTCAGAACTTTGCGGACTGTGTGTCTTAGAGCCTTGAGATTTCTTGGAAGAGCCTCAGGGGTCTCTTGGGGGTTAAGATGAAGACTCACTAGACATTGTCCTCAGCCCAGCTGATAAAGAGAAATGATGAAGGGAAATGACACTCTTAACTGTTCACTTCTGGACTTGGAGGGGGGAAACGTTGCGAAAAAGAGTTCCACGGTGAGAAATGATAGATTACACGGAGACTATCCTCAGCCCCAGCTTGGAGGTGCTGATTCCGGCTCCCAAGGTTTGCCCACACTGTTTCGTGTACCTGGAATGCCATTTACTCACCACCAGGAAAACGTTCCTTGATCTTCTCCCAGCAGTCCTCCCACCCCCAGCCCTTAGTTCTATTCTTTATTTTTATTATTATCCTCTTTTGGCCGTGCCAAGCAGCTTGCGGGATCTTAGTTCCCCAGCCAGGGATTGAACCCAGGCCCTTGGCAGTGAATGGGCCGAATCCTAACCACTGGACCACCAGGGAATTCCCCCTTAGTTCTGTTCTTGAATTGTGCATGAGAGTGTGTGTGTTTGTTCCCCTTTTTTTCCTTCTCAAATCACAAGTTCTGATCACCCCTCTCTCTCCACAGGGACTTCCAAGATGTGTCCAGTCTGCTCTCTGCCAGGAAACTGCACGGAGATAACCTGTCCTCCAGGCCGGGACTCCTGCCTGTTTAGCCAGTTGCAGCTGGGTGGGGGATCGGCCAGGGGGTGGGCAGGGAGCGTGGACAAAGTACCCAAGGTGGGTGGGCAGGGGTCAGAGGGGAGAGGGCTGGACCTGCCGCCCTGGGACTGAAGTTTCCAAACTTTGCCTGGTAGCTCAGCTCACTGCCGCGGGGGGTTGGGGGATGGGGTGCTCTCAACGCCAGCTGAGGCCCCAGATTGACCTCTGGGCATTGCTGCAGAGGGGCAGAGGTCTGGGAGGGCTTGGGGTGTGGTCTCTAACTTCCCCTCCTCAACTTCTGTCGCCAGCAAATAGGACTCTCATCAAGAATGGGTCCTGCGTGGCCCCTGGGGAATGCCG
>NW_006786304.1:2840170-2846150 GCF_000442215.2 Lipotes vexillifer | reverse complement strand
CCCCTGGGCAATGCCGAAGAGATGTCTACTCCCTGACCTGCGGCCCCCACTTGAGTCTCTGGATCAGCACAGCTTGTTGTGAAAACAGCTGTAGCGGGTTTACCCAACAAGGTTGGTCAGCGGGACCTGGGGGTCACACACCCGGGTTGCGTGTCACGGGAACTTGGCCTTGGTTTCCGGCTCTGCCTCGCTGCCTGGGACAGGAAGAACCTCAGTTTTCTCATCTGGAAAATGGGTGTGAAATAACTTTGTCAGGGGGTGCATCCAGCACAGGGCTGTCATATAGTAGGCACTCTATAAATTGTAGCTGTGCTTATCCAGTTATTGGTGGTGGGGCTGGAGAGAAGCCCCAGACTCTTATTTCTCCTTAGGAGAGGGGCTATCCCGAAGGATAGGCAAGCAGAACAAGAAATGTCATGGGTGGTGATGGGCTCTGGTCTAGGGTAAGGGGAGGTGCTCATTTTCATGTGCTGACTTTGCACTTGTTAGACCTTGACAATGAGCATCTCCTTGCTGGCTCACTCCAGACCTGTCTCTGAGTGGTGATAAAGATCACTTTTGGTTGCCTGGTTATTTTTTCCAGAGAAGGAATTTTGTATTTGGCAGGTATAGCGGTGGGGAGACTTGAGACAGCTCCACATTCAGGGCTACTAGCCATCCTTCCAGACACCCGGGATTTCCCTCCTCCTAAACTGTGCACGTCAACCAAATAAAATAGCCAAGTCCAAGCTGAGAGGTGGGCATGCTATTCAGCGTATAAAATGCCAATTATGAGTATAACTGCATCAAACAAAACTCCTATGTGTAAAGAAAGGTTGAAGGGACTACCTCGGAATACTCTTTTATTATTATTAATTTTTTTAATTTTAAAATAAATGTATACATATATCCATTCTTTTTCAGATTCTTCTACTGATCATTTGTATTTTATTTTTTGTTCTGTTTAAAAAATTTTTTTTTAGTATGAAAAATTCTTAGCATGATTTTTTTTTAATTTTTAAAAATTTACTAAAAAAACAAAACATAATGGTACAAAAAGGTTGAAAGTAAAAAAGTTGGAAAAGATATACTGTGCAAATATAAACCAAAAGGAAATTATATAATAACAGACACAGTAGGCTTGAAAGCAAAAGTGTTACTAGAAATAAACAAGGACACTTCATATCAACAAGACCAATTTACCAGGAAGTTTTAAATTTGTATTAAATTTTTATTTTATATTGGACTATAGTTGATTTACAATATTGTGTTAGTTTCAGGTGTACTAGAGTAATTGTCTCTTGGTAGATGCTGCTAGCAGTGCTGTCTGTAGAAATACAATGTGAGCCATATTAGGGAATGAAAGCCTTTCTAGTAGCCGCATTCAAAAGCACAAAGAAACAGGCGAAATAAATTTAAGAATCGACCTTATTTAAGGTACTATATCTAAACCTTTACTTCAATATGGAGATAATCAATATAAAATTATTAATGAGATATTTTACTTTCTTTTCCCAAACTAAGCCTCTGAAATCTAGAGTGTGTTTATACTCACGACGCATCCCAAAGGGAACCAGCCACAGTTTAACTACTTAATAGCCATGTGTAGACAGCAGCCACGTATTAATCAGCACAGTTCTCTACTTTTCTACATCTGCCAATGTTTCAGTATAAACCCATGTTAAACCGATATGTGGCTTAGTTTTGTTTTTTGTTTGTTTGTTTGTTTTTTCCTTTTTTTTTTTGCAGTGCGCGGGCCCCTCACCGTTGTGGCCTCTCCCGTTGCGGAGCAACAGGCTCCGGACGCGCAGGCTCAGCGGCCATGGCTCACGGGCCCAGCCGCTCCGCGGCACGTGGGATCTTCCCGGACCGGGGCACGAACCCGCGTCCCCTGCATCGGCAGGCGGACTCTCAACCGCTGCGCCACCAGGGAGGCCCATGTGGCTTAGTTTTGACTCAGGAAAAACATGCTTAAATGGCTTCCTCTTAAATGTTTCAGATCTCTAAGAAAACTCTGAAGACTAATCAGGTGGTGGAGTACCACTCTTTTGTAGAACACCACAATATCTTAAAACCTAAAATAACAGGATCACCTTTTCGTCACATTTGGAATTTGGGGTCTTTGAGGGAGGGCTTTTGTCTGTGTGGTCAGTGCCGTGTCCTGAAAACAGGGCCTGGCACACAGTAGGTGCCCAAGAAATGTTTGTGGAATGAATGAAAGAAGCCTTGGGATTCAGCCTGGAGGTTTGTGTAGGACAAATGAACAGAGTGGGGCCAGCTCCACCCTTGGCTCTGTTCACTCTTCTCCTTGGAATAAATCTTCAAGGGCCGGAAGGGTGTCTGAGACCAGGCTGGTCCCACTTTGGAGGAAAATGCTCTGGGTTTTTTTGTTTTTGTTGTTATTAATTTTTGGCTGCGTTGGGTCTTCATTGCTGTGCGCGGGCTTTCTCTAGTTGCGGTGAGCGGGGGCTACTCTTTGTTCCAGTTTGTGGGCTTCTCATTGTGGTGGCTTCCCTTGTTGCGGAGCACGGGCTCCAGGTGCACGGGCTTCAGCAGTTGCGGCTTGTGGGCTCAGTAGCTGTGGCTTTCAGGCTCTAGAGCGCAGGCTCAGTAGTTGTGGCGCATGGGCTTAGTTGCTCCGCGGCATGTGGGATCTTCCTGGACCAGGGATCGAACCCACGTGCCCTGCGTTGGCAGGCGGATTCTGAACCACTGCGCCACCAGGGAAGTCCTGCTCTGGGTTGTTGTGAGTGGAAACAGCAAGAACAGAGGGCTGGAGGGGGAAAGGAGGGCTGAGAGGGGTTCTCCCTCAGCCCCATCCTACCCTCACCACAACCGCTCCCACCAGAAGCAAGACCCGAAGCTCAGCCCAACGGGGTGAAGTGTTCCTACTGTTCTGGGAATAAGTCGGCCCCATGTGACTCCCTTTCGGTCATGAACTGCACTGGGAACCAGACTGTGTGTTTCACTCTCAGTGGGACATGGCGTGGAGGTAAGGGTTCCCTTCAGGAGGTCAGTTGCATGGCTGGCCTCCCTCCCACCTGCACAAATCAGTGTTGAGGTTTATTTGCATGCGTGTTCTGGACATCTATTGCTACTTAACAAATCACTCTCACCTGTAGTGGCTTAAAACAACAACAATCATTTTACTAACTCTTACAGTTTCTCTAGGCTGGGAATTCAGGAAAAGTTCAGCTGAACAGTTCTGGGTCTCTCATATAGTTACAGCCAGAGGGTTGCTGGAGCTAGAACTGCAGGGCTGAGGGCAACTAGGGGCTAGATGAGCATCTCATACATGTAGAATCCAGGCTTTTCCATGTGTTCTCTCCACATTGGGTAGATTGGGCTTCCTCACAGCATGGCTGCCTTGGGGCTTTTTGTATAGTGGCGGAGACTCCAATACACTGAATAATGCAGAAACAAGGCAGCAGCTTGGGCTAGTTGGCCCCCTTCTCTCTCCATGTAATCTCCAAGCTTCTCTGTGTGATTTCTCCTCGTTGGTCAAATTGGGCTTCCTCACATAATGGCTGCCACCATCTTTACATGGCAGCTGAAGAATTCAAGAGCAAGTATTCCAACAAACAAGGTGGCAGCTGCATGGTCTTTTATGACCTAGCCTTGGAAATCACACCTTGTCACTTCTGTCATACCTTATTGGTTGAAATAGTCACAAAAGTCCATCTGATTTCATGGAGAGGAGGTATAGACCCTCACCTTTTGGTCTTAAAGAATTTGCAGGTGTATTTTTAAATCATCACTATTGCTTGCAAATGGTTGGAGCAGAGGCTTTTTGAACAAAAGGCTTAGAATAGAACCAAACTGATCAGAGACTAGACTAACTATGAAGGCGGCAAAGTGAAAGAGAGAAGTGGCCTGGGCTTCTGTTCCTGGCAGTCTAGCCTGGCAGACTAGATTCTCGGAAGGGTCTTTCTTCTACAAACAGTGGCATGCTGGAAAGGTGGAGGTGGGAGGAACAAGAATGGGGAGAGTGGTCCACTCCAGTGGAGAGAGGTATTTTATCACCACCAGTGTTTAGAAATGCGGGTATATGGTGATAATAAAAAGCAGATTGACTTTCAGTTCGTTTTATTACTGTTTTTAACTGCTCTGCAGACAATACGCCCTCTTATAGCCTGCTTCCAGATTGGATTGCTTCCACCACCCATTCCCCTTGGTACCGTTTACAGATGAACTAGATGCTGTCAAAAAAGTTTTTCCATGATTTTGGGGGCTTATGGGAAGTTAGGGAAATTTCCAAGGGTCCCCAAATAAAACTAAAATGTGAGCAGAAATCAGGAGATCAGTGAGTGAAAATGAAAGGCGCAGTAAGAGTGAATGCTGATAACAGCCTGGTTTAAGTGACTAGGTCTTGGGTCCACAGCATGGTTGGGCAGCTGACTCTTTAATCCCCACGTAAGCCAGGGACCATGGAAGGAGGCTGAAATGATCCCAAGTCGGTAGCACCTCCTGGCTCTCAGTATAAGCAAAGGCAAATCGTCTCCAGGGAAAAGCCCCCAGGACTCCCACAGATTGACATCAACCAAATGTGAGCTCACACTCCAGAGCCCATGAAATGCATAAGGAAACAAGCCACCAAGAGTGATAGCAGGAGCAACAAACAACAGACAGAGGTCCACAAGGAACTCAGCTATTATAATTAGCAGCTACAGAACATAGCACAGCTATATGTGACACACATGAAGGAATAAAGTTAGAATCCTTCAAATGAGCAGGCAACAAGCGGTTGTAAGAAATGACCAGATAGATTTGAAAATGAATCATACAGAACAATCAAGTGAGCTGGGAACTTTCAGACAGAGAAAGACAGACATCAAGTTGGGAAGGCTCAAGCTCTGAGTCTCCCCCTCAAGCTTCCCCCTGTTTCTGCAGGGGGCCCCCAAATCCTGAAGGGCTGTGCTACACCAGAGGTCTGCCACCTGCAAGCGAACACCACCCTGGGCCCGGAAGCATCTGGATTTCATCTCACCACCAAGCCTGAATGCAACTACGTGGCTCCTACCACCCACCCAGGTGCTTTGAACCCTAACTTCCTGAGAACCTACCCTTTCTGCCCTCTCTGGATCCCAAATGCCCTTCCCGATCCTATGTGTTCCCAGGGTATGCCCTCCCCCTACCATCATGCCCCCAGGGAGTGCAATTACCCATATGCGCGTGCATGCGTGCGCGCGCACACACACGTACAGACTCATACCACCTGACACCTGGAAGCAGAAAATCCCATTGGCATATATCCACACCTCCACAGACGTCTATATTTACATCCCAGCACCCAAAACACACCTACAGAAGAGCGTGTACTTCAAAACACGCACATCCTGTTGTGTAAGTGAGATTAGACATCTAAACTCAATTTAGATAAGAAATCTGGCGGTCTTTCCCTTTTCTTCACTTCCTTGCTTGTGAAAGAAGCCAGATTTGCCAATAGTCTTCTTTCAGCTTACCAAAGAACATTGACAATAATTTTCGTCTTCCAGAAAAGAGAGACGTTAATTGAGATAGTATTTACCAGGGCAACAGCTTTTTAAGTGAGACAATTGACCAGAATTACAGACATTTCAGACCAGCAGAGAAAATTTTCAAACCTGGATCGAGCAGTATCCCCTCAGCTCCGGGGATATAGAAGTTGCTCTTGTTAGAAACCCGCACAGCAAGGACAGTTCTGTGATGAAGGGGATCTGTTCGCTGAATCTGCAGGCAAAGCAGGAACATTCTTACCTTCACTTTCTCGGATTACCAGCTGCTAGGTGGTTTACTTTTCAAAACTAAGCAGAGGATTAAATGAATGATCATGATGAAGAAAAAAAAAAGGAAGACTTGGGAGCTAAAATTTACAACATGGAAAGGGAAAAAGGGCAAAATAGGATTACTAACCACTCGAAGATGGGACTTGGAATTTTTGTGTATACAGTCCCTGCAGGCATATAACATATCTGTGCAGGGACACTTCGGGTGTCAGATCCAGATACGTGGACAGGGAAAG